>NC_050187.1:29160885-29175885 GCF_008315115.2 Sander lucioperca
TCTCGGCCAAAGCATTCAGAGGCAAAACTTTAGGAGCTCTGCATTTAGCACCTAACATATGACCACAAAACAGGCCACTCAGAAGGGTTTAGTTGGTTTTGAGCCAGTTAACAGGCTTTCTGGAAAACAACACATCCTCCGAGTTTACTTGGGCCAGACATTTCACATAATCGATATGACCAATTAGCAATAACGCTCTGTAGGTATTCATATTATGTCATATATACTGCAAGTCACCAAGTATGGTGTATTTTTCACTTCTTCCCCTTCACTCTTGCAGGCCTTTTGCAAACCGCAACAGGTGCATGATGCTGTTTTCAAGAAAGTTAATCTGTAAATCAGATTGGGAGCATCCTCACAGAAATTCTATCTGACTTTGAATCATGTCTTCACGTGAAAAGCCCTGGACCATATGGACCATCTGGCCAACGACTGTAAAATCACGACTCCTCCTGATGATAAGAGGATAAAGCTTTCAGTCTGTTTGTGTGTGTGTGTGTGTGTGTGTGTGTGTGTGTGTGTGTGTGTGTGTGTGTGTGTGTGTATGTCAGTAAATTGTGTACTAATCTTTGTCTGCGTCCTACTTGGACTAACCCATGCTATTTGCTTAACAGGTCAATGGGCAAACTGATGCGACAGAGGACACACAGAAGCTCTGTTCTGCAGGCTGGTTGTGAAGTTCCTGTTCTTTGGAGAAAACGAGGAAGATGGCAGCGATGTATCGCTCAACCTCTCTGGAAAACAAGGAATTAATGGCTCTGTATGGAGGGGAAAGAGACCATTACTTCACAGATGAGGAGTGCACCAGTGAGGTGAGGTTTTAAAGATAATAAACTACATTTAAAACTGCCTGCAAAATATGGAAAGCCTACTATCCCTCATGGAAAAGACTTGCAAGATTCGTACAGATTTCAATTGAATGCAGCTGATCACTATGATTGTAGCTATTATTCTAAGCAAGTAAGACTTCTTCAAATTTCTTAAATGAGTCTTGGACCTTATTTAGGGCTTATGAGTTTCATGCAAAGCAGGAGAATAAAATATATAAGTAAGCTACAATTGGAGGTATACCTAAATCAGTTGCACTATCTTTTATTTTACATTTTTAATGAGATGCAGTATATTTACATTTATTATTTAGACACCACACACGAAAAACTTTATATGCCACATTGTATTTTACATATGTATATACATATTGAAATTATGATGGAAATCCCCTAGTTTAGTTTCATCTGTTACCCCACATCCTCACCCTGGGTCTTCAGCCAAAATCTTCAGCTTTGAAATGCAACCACAGTTGTTGCATGAAATAGATGCAATGGATGCAGTGCATTGCAAAAACCACATAATTACTTTTTCTTTAATTACAAGTTGACATTTTTGACATTTGTGTAAGCCATTTACAATAACTAAACACCTCTCCCATACTTTGTCAACAACATCATTTTAGGGAATGTTAAAATACAGTAAGACTGTTGTAACTGTTGGTTATTTGATTATCACTATAAAAAGTTTACCACAGTAAAAAGAAACATCATTGTTTATTATGTTGATGATGCATCCACCAAATGGCACAATGTTTACAACTTCCAACCTTTCAGGAGTATGATCTGGAGTCAGAGTGCAGCGGGGAAGTAAAAGGTGGTAGAAGCATTCGCAGCGCTCTGTCGCTGGAAATCTACGGTCTGCAGAGGGAGCAGCATGTTTACTTCTCCAACCAGGAGTACTACAGGAGGCTGGAGGAGCTGAAGAGTGCTCACCTGAGGAACATGGCCGAGCTGGAGAGGATGTACATTAGCCAAAGCGGGGAGAGGCACGGAGAGGAAGATGACAGAGGTCTGGAAAGAACACAGAACAGAGAGGACAGACTGTCAATCAGGTTGGATATGTTAGACTTTCATATTAAGCTGTTTTTCCTGTGTGTTGTTTCGAGGTTAACCCCAGTAACCATTGTGATTTTCCAGATAATTTTGTAATAATTCTGTAATAAATATATGCAACTGTTTTATCTTAGTCTAGCTACATTAGGTTACATATAGTGGAGGAAGGTCTGGCTAGTCCACACAGCATTCCGGTATGGGAGTTGTGGTTAATTGACATTTCTGTAAACCAATCACAATCATCTTGGGCGACGCTAAGCTCCGCACGGAGCCACCGTGCCGCTGCAAAATAGCCTTGGTTACATACAAAAGGATTTCAACTATATTTCAATGTGGAGCAGATTAAAGGCTAAGTGTAACCTAATTTATGTAGCAGTTTAAAAACAAAACAAGTATGAACACATCATGCAACTGCTGATCCTACTACTGAGGATCAGGTACACAAACTTATTCAACACGCATACAGTACATAGAAAACATATACAGTGCTGCTCATAAGTATTCATACCCATGGTCAAGTTGACTAAAAAGAGGAATAAAAAAATCATCTTTTGGAAATTGATCTTAATGCCTTAATTAAAAAAATGAGGAAAAATCCGACCTTTTAAGGACACCAATTTGTTTTGTGAATTAATAATGTATTGTAAATAAATAAATGTTCTTCCTTAAAATACAGGGGCCATAATTATACATACCCCTATGTTAAATTCCATTGGCATGGTTTTATTTCAGTTAGCCTAATAGCTAACTGAGATAAGATCCATATCAATGCAAATCAAACCAGCTATTAGGCTAACTGAAATAAAACCATACCAATCTCTAGGTATGGTGAAGGGTATGTGATGATGTGGGGCTACTTTAATTCCAAAGGCCAAGGGAACTTTATCAGGATGCATAGTATCCTGGATCTATGAAATAACTGGCCTTTAAAAATAAAAATCTGCCTGCCTCTATGGGAATTTAACATAGGGGTATGTATAATTATGGCCCCTGTATTTTAAGGAAGAACATTTATTTATTTACAATACATTATTCATTCACAAAACAAATTGGTGTCCTTAAAAGGTCGGATTTTTCCTCATTTTTTTAATTAAGGCATTAAGATCAATTTCCAAAAGATGATTTTTTTATTCCTTTTTTTAGTCAACTTTAGCATGGGTATGAATACTTATGAGCAGCACTGTATATATATATATTCATATAAACCAACCAAGCAAACAATAACATTATGAAACGCCCTACTCTGAGGGGGGTAAGAACATGTTTTAAGATGATGTATAAAAATAGATTTTTTATATTTTGAAGGATCTGCTTCACACTGAAATAAAGCCATTGAAACAAACAAAGTTAGCCCATTTTCACTCTAGACATCTAGATGTGTTTTTAAAAATCCTGCTTACTGAGTTTTCTATTACTGTATGACTTAGAAGTAGATTTTATAGTGTAGGTGATTTCCTAAACAAGTGTTTGATCTGATTTATGTTCTACAGTTCTAGTACACAGCAGCAAATGCAGCAGTCGATAGGAAAGACACTGTAACACAGGTTGCAGTGAATTATTTATTATTTTTCTTACTGTAGCCTTCTTCAAAAATCATTACGTGAATACACTAACATTGTGAGGTTAAATTGGAAACCCACAATTCCTCTTCTCCAATTGATTGTGTTGTCTATTCTTGTGTTTTTATCACAAGACAGTGGTTTTAAAGGAAAAGAAGCACCACATTACAATGCATAATTCGGATTGTTAGTGTTATGTTTATCTAGGGTGGCACTGTTGTATTCATTCATCCACCCAGGCAGTCATTTGATAGTTTGTTTGGAGGGCTAGTCTTCCATTTATTGCAGGGACTGTGTTTCAAAGTTTTAAAGATCAATGGTCAAGTCCGGTGATCACAATCAGCATCAACAACAATAAAGCCTATAAGTCATATTTAATGATGTTCACCACCAGATCAGATATAATGTAGCAGTACTTGCCATGCAGCTGCTGTACAATTGTTGTACAATGAAAAGGTTAAAAGGTGTCTTTGTCCCTATGAGTACAGCTATTCATTCTGACAGTAAAGTTAATGTCTCCTCCTCCCTGATACATAATCTCTGCACCCTGCAGTAGCGGCTCTACCAGGAAACTCCAGAGGATCAATTCCCAGGAGGAGCTGGACTTCCATGACACATCCAGCGGTTCGGACCAATCAGAGCTCTGTGGAGAGAACAGCGTGGGGGAACCGGAGCTGGACAATCCAAGAACAACTCCTGGCCAGGACCGAACCTTTGGGAGGTTGGTGAAGTAGTTGCAGACATGTTCTTAAATCAGACTATTCTTGGAGTGGAAGCCAAGATGAGGAGCCAAAGAGGAAGTTGATCCTTTGTTGTCACTTCAGATTTATCATCGCATTTCACTCTATTTTCTCCCAGAGACTTCCAGTTGAGCCCAGAAGAGCTGATGAACCAGAAGCAGTTTCGATTACAGCCTAAAGCCTCCTGTCCGAAACCACAGGGAAGACCGTCCCGCCAAACTTTGGTCCGGGTCAGGTCAAACCTTAACGTCACCGTGCCCAAACCCTTCCAGATGATGCTTAGAGAGGAGGAGAGGAAGAGGCACAAGGTGCGAACTCGTTCGGAGATTGAGCTGGAGAACATGTTGCTGAGACGGGAGCTAGAGGAGCTCCAAGAATGCCAGAAAAAGTTCCGGGCATCACCAGCACCGGCGCACATACATTTACCTCTCTACGAAATGATCAGCCGTCGCCACAGTCAGCGATCTAACAGAAGCAGAAGTAGCAGTAGTCTCAGTAACTGTCGCACCAGAAGTAACCAGGCCTCTGCTGCTGCTTCACCACCACCACCACCACCACCACAGCCTTTCCATTTCCTGGAGAGAGAGAGGAGGAAGAAGGAGGCCAAGATTGTGGCAGAGCTGGAGAAGCTGGGACCAAAAGAGGAACGACAGGCCTTCAAGGCTAGACCCATGCCCAGCTCGGTGTACGGCACCAAACACAGAGCAAACACCAGGAACACAAGCCACCAGTTTCTAACCATCTGCACATTGGAGAGGGAGGCCACGGAGAGCCAAAGTGATCCAAACTCCGACATGGAGCCGGACGTGCCCCACTCCAAGTCGGACACCTCTCTTGACTCCCGTAGGCCTCAGAGATGTCTGTCCTCCAAGCCTGTGAAGAAGCAGATCGAGCTGTCCATTGAGATGGTGAGGGGCAGGGAGTGGTCCTACATTGACCCACTCAAAGTCACCACCTGCAACCTGTACTCCCCTCTGCAGCCACGTGGCCCCGTGCCTCTGCTCTCTAACAAGAGTGACTACTGTACATCAGTGTGTGTGAGACAGTGTGTTCATAAATCAAAGAAAGACAGCAAAACGTGAGGAAACCAATAGCTACATCTAAACAGGTTTTTTTGTAGATTAGTTTAATTCTGCAACGCAATAGTAATTTAGTGCAGAATCATCCAAACAGCAGTTAATACAGATAGTTTAGGTATTGTATGTCCTGTAGTGAGGTATGGGTTGTTTTTATAATACATTTCAGGGGTTATTTTTTAAGCTCTTAAAGGTAAATTGTAAATGGATGGCATATCGGATGTATCACCCTGACTTTCACTCACACACACACACACACACACACACACACACACACACACACACACACACACACACACACACACACACACACACACACGCACAGATGGCATTGAGCTAACCATACCTAATCATCTGTATTATTTGGGGTTCAGTGTCTTGCCCATGGACACTTTGATATGTGGATGGGAGGATCGAACCACCAAAGCCACAGGTACCCTGTGGAAACTTTTGCAAATTGAATTACATTCACTGTTTATCATCAAAACATATTGTGTGTATCTTATTAAAGGGTTTCATGAATTTAAAACCTACATTGTTTATGCCATGTTTGGTGCAATGCAACATTTCTTGGCACGTTACTGCTACCAGCTGCCCAGGGCTGTATAGGGGTAAAAAGAAAGGGGTAAACTATAAATATCAGCGGCAGCTGTCTTAAGCCGTTATACAAAAGGTGGATATTCGGTGCCCATATATACGAGACTAGATAACTAAAACCACTAAAACCAAATCATATATCACTTCATTTTATTTAAATACTGTATGTCAGTGCAACACTTTAAAACACACAGCTTTGGAAAAATTTTTTTTTTAAAGTGGCTATAATTGATAATCTAATATAATAATGTATCAAATGAAAAAGTGAAAACAATGTGACAAAGTGAAAGGGGTCACTCGTTAAAATGAATCTATAATAAATTATCACCTGAATATGCAACTCACTGGACTTTACTGAGCTCTATAGTGAGTTTTTAGCTCATTGTTTAGTTGTCCGGCCTGAAACGTTAGTTTTGGTTCACTCTCTTCCAGTAGTATAGTCTAATGTATTGTAGTGGGTATACTGTATATATATATATATATATATATATATATATACATACACACTACCGGTCAAAAGTTTGGGGTCATGTCCAATGTCCATTCCACTCCATTACGGACAGAATACCAGCTGAGATCAGTTGCATTGTTTTTTTTAATCAGGGCAGCAGTTTTCAGATTACATTATGTGTTTACATAATTGCAAAAAGGTTCTCGACTGTTGTAGACAGAAGTGGCTGAAGAAACGTTTGAAATCCATGCTTTTTGGTCTAAACGTCATACCCAAATTAAAAGTGGTACAGCTCCCATATACGTTGACACTCTGGGGTGTGCCTAATAGCATTGGAAAGGTAACACTATCAAGTTTTTGTTACAAGTGTCAGAGTGATTCTAGGCCTTACTGACACAGAGTTACAGAGGCTAGAATGGAGGGTTTCTATTTCCGTCCAAGTCATACATCTGTAAAATGATTAGACTACACTGCTGTAAACACATCTGACAGGTAACAGACAACACAGGGCATTAGCCACATGTCTCAGCTTACTACAGAAAAAAGCCAGAAGCCAGAAGCCAAAAGACTCAAAAATGGATTTTATATGAATTGTTTTCTACAGATATGTCTGTGCGTTTTTTTATTTCCATTTGAAAAGTACAAAGAAAAAAGCCAATAAAGTACAAAATAAAACACTTCTCAAATACACAAACACACTCACATCAATCACCTTTCCAGTGATATTAGGCACACCCCAGAGTGTCAAAGTATATGGGAGCTGTACCACTTTTAATTTGGGTGTGACGTTTAGACCAAAAAGCATGGATTTCAAGCGTTTCTTCAGCCACTTCTGTCTACAACAGTCGAGAACCTTTTTGCAATTATGTAAACACATAATGTAATCTGAAAACTGCTGCCCTGATTAAAAAAAACAATGCAACTGATCTCAGCTGGTATTCTGTCTGTAATGGAGTGGAATGGACATTTCTAAGTGACCCCAAGCTTTTGACCGGTAGTGTATATACACATATATATATATACATATGGGTGTCCTGGGTGTCCTCCCCCAAGGAAGTTTTGAGCATCAACAACTTCATTTCCTGTATTAGGATACACTTTTTATGCACCAATTTACGGTGGAAATACCTTTATTTAGCCTAAGTGAAGAAGAAAATAACATGACAATTCAAAATATATCAAAAATCTAATGGAAAGTATGTTGTTGCGTGTCATTGGGCATTTTTAAGTGGTTATATGGAAATCCTGGAGCTTTCCTAGTGGATACCTGCGTATCACGTAGACTACACCACTGCTCTCTCCACTCTCATAGCGTCATTTCCAGCCAGACAGACACAGTTAGAAACTAGCTAGTAACCATAGTGGAGCATTTAGCAGCTAAAGAGACAGATATTTACCTCAGGAGTTGTAAGAGACCAGAAACTAAACTAAACTAATTAATAGAATGAATGTGGGACTTACTTTCATCAGGTGGACACAAACAAGACTGTATAATGATGTTGTTATGTAGCTGCTAGATTTGAAAATTAGCAACTGTTTGCTAAAAAAAAATCATATTCACTTAAAAAAGTCAATATTATGTTCACAACTTGTTTCCACTGTAAATAAACAGACAAGCAAATTGGTGCGGACTTAAAAACAGGTTAGAAGTGATAACAGTTTGAAATCAATCCCTGTCATTCCTGGCAGTATGATGTATGTTCCTCATGGACCAAAGCCACATATAGCAGCTTATTCATTTATTTATTTAATACTTTTATACTTTTTGTTGTTGTGTAAATACATTAGTGGCATTAGTTTTCTTTTTTTTGGCAGTAAGCTATGTGGTAAGAAGGTCGAAAAAAGGCTGACAATCTAATTGGTTTAATATCTCAAACACCCTGCAGGTGGGGGTCAAACTGCATAAATTGCATCTGCACCTTTGGAGTCCCCACTCTTCCTCCTCCAGTGAGGTCTATTATACACAGGGTGTCTATCTGTTGCATCAGCATCTTTGATACATACGCACAACTCTTGACCCTCCCTCCCTCCTGCAGTGGGGTGATCAGGTGACATAAGTGGGAAAACCTGAAGGCGCATGCGGTGTGTGGGGAAGTCCAAGCTCATTTACGGAGAGGAGAGGAGTTAGCGAGAATTGAGTTTATCATTTCGCAAGCATATAACTTACGGCACGCTGGTGACAGAATACACACACGCTGAGCGTACACCCTGAAGGTTTATAGAGAAGTGCAGGCTATAGCGACCGGCAGTCAGGCTGCGGACAGGATGCCGAAGCGCGTGGGTTTGTTGATGTTCTACCACTGTAAGTATATAGGCTAACCTTTTATTTAATGAATGAAACCATATAGCCCGCAGCGTGCGTAAACAGAGTAGGCTGACTCTATCTGTAACCAATAATATCAATAATCGGTTTATTGCATCATGTCATAAACACATGTTCTCTCATTCATTTAGAGGGATAAGGATGATATGAAGGCATTTGCTGTAAAACGCATGACATGACACACACACACACACACACACACACACACACACACACACACACACACACGCACACACACACACACACGCAAACGCGCACGCACGGACACGCACGCACACACGTACAGCTTTTAAAAGCAGTTACAGTATAACGAGAAGTTATATTTTTTGTGTGTTGGAAAACTTTATGGTGGATTATTCGCAAGAAATAAAGTCGAGTCTTTAATCATTGATTCATAAAATATCCTAAATATGTGGAAAATGTGATTTCTGTTTTGCTGAGCCATGTTATTTCTTAAGACACCGATTGCTCTGCAGTTGTTGCCAAAAATATTCCGCCGAAATGTTTCATCATCCAGAACATTTCGTCATGAGTTGTGTGGAGGGAGGTGTGTGTGTGTGTGTGTGTGTGTGTGTGTGTGTGTGTGTGTGTGTGTGTGTGTGTGAAAGTCAGGGTGATACATCCGATATGCCGGCGCAGGGGAACAATATCAACAGTATCAACTGTGTTCCTCTCTTGTTTAGGCTGTAGAGTTAGTTGAGTGAAGTTCCACAATACTAGATTTCTGAGCCAGATAGCAATATAATGGCTGATATTCATTTCTTTTTTGGTGAGGCTGATATGGCTGATATGGGCTACAGACATGAAGCACATGGGCCATAGGTGGAATGAATTTATGAATCTAACCATGGGTTTAGGATAACAACTAGCTTAAGTGTGGTGACAGTGGCAAGGATGCCTTCATGGGTTGTCTGAATGATCAACTGCTGGTGTTTACAATATGTGTTAACCAAAGTTAAGTCAAAGTATTTGAGTACACTAAAAAATAAATAAAACTACATTTGTTTTATTATTATTACTACTGTTATTATTATTACTGTTTGTGAAAAGACGCAATGTAAAAGAAACGTTTGGCACAAGACATCGTCATCACTAAAAATCCTAATCAGGTCACAGTTTAGTGTAGCTGAAATGAATCAACACCAGAAAGGCCTGGTGTGTATGGGGTGCAGAGGATGAAAGCCTAACAACCCATTCAAGTTATTTTAACAGTTGTTGGAGCTTACGCAACATGTGTGGTTACAGTCTTGTAATTGTAATATCAAATCTAGAATAAAGGCTAAGACAAGATCATGCTTCTGGTAATGCATTTTCCTTTTTTTCTCCCCCAGTCTTTTTGGAGATGTGCCTAGCGCAGGACCTTCCCTGCACTGTGACTCATGAAGCTGAAAGGACACGTTACAGCGTCCCAGAGTTCAATGAAACCGGCTGCTATTACCAGTGGACTAATGGCACTGTAAGTTAGACAAGCTGTGTTAAAACACTATCCCACAAATACCTCTGTCATGGCAGACATTTTTTACTTGTCATAGCAAGCAAAATCTCTGAAAGGTAAGCCCTTTAACTGTAGTTAAAGTCAGCTGTAGTCAGTGATACATGCACTTGTTTTGATGAAGATGATGGTACAAATATGTATCCAAAAGGTCACCGTTCATATGAAGTGTCAATCTTAACTAGTTTGTAAAGCTGTTAGGATTTTATTGTCTTTTATATGTCCACTTTAGAAGTTCCCGCTCGCTACCCACGAGACGCCTATGGATAAGCAGGTGGTGATGAAAAGCAACTGGACTCTTCTTATCTATGAGTGCTCAAAGCTGATCCATTACAATCGCGACTGCCTGACCGAGGTACAGTATTACACTGTTGACATAACTGCACGCATTTAAGATTTTATGCAGAGATACAAAGTAAAGTTAGATCTTCTGAATTATGTTGATATAAACTGATTCATTTTAATAATATTGGTGTCATGAGAAAATTTAAGAGCTGTATTTACTGAAACTTGGAGATAATGAAAACCAATTATTTCTGTTTAGGGGAGGCGTGAGGCAACCTGCACCAGTGAGTATTATTACCTCTCAGACTTTGCTTCATATGTTTCTTTTTTTCTCTCCTTGATTTACTTTATTTTAAGTAAATGGCTATTATATTTATACAATCTCCTGAAGTAAGAATATCTTCTTTTTACAGCCAACTGCAGCGAACAGGTCAATGCAGATCGGCAGACTAGAGAAGGTAGGAACTCAATTAATTTAAGTGAATTATATTGATTTGATATGATATGGGTTACATCATAGATGTGATTCAGACATAACAAATATTTGAGCTGAGCAGAAAGGCATGAAGTATATATAAATTCTGTCTCTCACTTACCTTTTTTGGGTAGTCGAGACCTGAGACACTGTTATTGTAAGCTTACATGATGACATACTTTAATTTATAGCATTGTGGTGCATTTTTGTGCTCTTCACAAACTGTGATGGTTGACCTCTGCTAGTATTTATGAATGAAAGCACTTTCTGGCAAACCACATCCTGTCACACTTAGTCAACAGGAAGCTGTGACACATAATTAAGCCTCACAATAACAGCATCTCGTGGCAAAAAAAAGAGAATGAGTAGACATTGATATCATTCACACTTTTTTGCCTTTTTTGCTCAGTTAGGTACTGTGTTTGTGCTTCCTATTTATCCCCAGATAGGGCCGAGCAGGTAAGGTGTACTGACAGCAGGGTAGGAGAACACGTGGGGCGTGTCTTGTGTCACTAATAGACACCTGCTTGATCTACAACTTAGTCAATAATTTGCCAATATACTGTAACACAAATCAGTGGATTACACTGTACACTGTACAGTGACTGAACTGGTCTTGCCTAATGTTGTTTATTGCTTACACTCTTGATACAGCAGTGTTCAGGTGTGTTCACACAGAACACAAGGTGATTTTAGACACGATCGCATAATAAGTCAATAGATAGACGCGTGTGGGCACGAGCAGAAGAACATTTTCCTAGGCAGAGGCTATTGAGGCGAAGATGCACGGGCACGAGATAAACATGTTTCAACTTGAGAGAAAATTTTAAGCTTATCTGGACTGCTTTATGGATCTGCTTCCTAAAAATACAGACACGAGAGGTGAAAGGAGAGAGGCTAGAGGCTTTGCTTTCTGTCTGAACACACCTTTAAAGGAAATGTTTGACATTTTGGGAACCACAATTAATTGCTTACTTTAATTGCCTATTGTTGGATCAACTGTTAAACACAAAATCTCTTCTCTTGACAGAGATTGCTCATTGTCGCTGGATTGTTCCTACTGCTGTCCTGCTGCTGCTGCTGCTGCTGCTGCTGGGGCTGGGGTTCAAGAATCGGACATTCCGGTACTTAAATTATGTAAATCATTGTATAACAAGACACTTAACTGTCCTTATCTGGCATGTTTTCTAATGCGCTGTTGTTTTTTTTTGGTATACAGCTGTGGAAATCTCTTTTACACTTCTGTGAAGACACAGAACAACATGCCTGATGTGGAGAAACACGCATGAACTATGTAGTGTATGGTGTAATCAGTTTGGACTTAAAGGTGCTGTAGGTAGGATTGCGAAGATTCAGGACTTAGCCAAACAATTTTCAAAGACAACTTCTCAGTCCCTCCCCCCTTTCCGCTAAAGCCCAAAACGGTCTCCTAAGCCCCTCCCCCCACAAGGGAGAATGAATGCGTGTGCATGAGCAGTGATTGACACGCAGTTAGACACCCCCCCTGGCCCTGATTGGTGCATCTGAACAGGGAGCGGTGGGTTTTTGCAAATCGCGCTACAGGCTGTAGGTGATTCCGTCCATAATTCCCACAGAATCCATTGGGCTCTACAATAATGCTGCCATCAGTCTGTGACTGGCCCTTGTTTGAATCAAAAGAACACAAATAGTTTTTTAACAGTCTCAGCTATGATAATAATTGCACAGCCAATAGTCATTAATTGGTGAGACAGATGAATAGTTGTTGCGGCTGTGGAAGCTGACAGACTCTCTGCGGCGCCAGTGAGTGCACTTAGAGGACCAATTCCCACTAATATACCCAGGGACCTGTAACACACAGCAAGATCAGACTAGTCTGGCTTTCTTTGGGTGACCTAACATTTTTATATGAGATGAAACTGTGATACCAGCGACATTAGGTTACATCTGCAGCAAAAAGTTATGTTTTCACCCAAGGAAAGTCTTGAAATGCAAAGTGATTCTACTGACATATAGGCTACTCTTAATTTTCGGTCAGTTTAGTGTAAACTCAGTACTTTTTTCCATCTGAGTTAAGCCTAAAGACAGCTGACTAACCCACTAATCTCGCTTTGTGATACAGGCTCCTGGTCCACTCAGGACACCCAAATATTGTTGTTAACGTGAGCCTAAGCTGTGGAAGCTTTTTGACTTGTAATGGAGCACCAGAGAGTGCGCTTTCTGGTCCTGTAGCATTACAGCAACCTCTTTAACTTCAACCTAAAGCCTTAACAAACCTTAGTCAGTCATTTCTTTGCTTTTGCTCTACTGTGTAGAGAAATACATATCTCTTTAAATAAATGTTATTCTGCGTGATAACATCTTATGATGTATTATATTATATTATATACAATTATTATATACACTCACCTTAAGGATACTAGGAACACCTGTAAGATTTCTCGCTAATGCTAATAATGATCTAATCAACCAATCACACGGCAGCTGCTTCAATGCATTTAGGGGTGTGGTCCAGGTCCAGACAATCTCCTGAACTCCAAACTGAATGTCAGAATGGGAAAGAAAGATGATCTAAGCAACTTTGAGCGTGGCATGGTTGTTGGTGCCAGATGGACTGGTTTGAGTATTTCACAATCTGCTCAGTTACTGGGATTTTCACCCACAACCATTTCTAGGGTTTACAAATAATGATCTGAAAAAGGAAAAACATCCAGTATGCAGCAGTCCTGGGGGGCGAAAATGCCTTGTTGATGCTAGAGGTCAGAGGAGAATGGGCCGACTGATTCCAGCTGATAGAAGATCAACTTTGACTCAAATAACCACTCGTTACAACCGAGGTATGCAGCCAAGCATTTGTGAAGCCACAACACACACAACCTTGAGGCGGATGGGCTACACCAGCAGAAGACCCCACCGGGTACCACTCATCTCCACTAAAAATAGGAAAATGAGGCTACAATTTGCACGAGCGCACCAAAATTGGACAGTTGAAGACTGTAAAAATGCTTTGGTCTGATGAGTCTCGATTTCTGTTGAGACATTCAGATGGTAGAGTCAGTATTTGGCGTAAACAGAATGAGAACATGGATCCGTCATGCCTTGTTACCACTGGGCAGGCTGGTGGTGGTGGTGTAATGGTGTGGGGGATGTTTTCTTAGCACACTTTAGGCCCCTTAGTACCAATTGGGCATCGTTTAAATGCCACAGTCTACCTGAGCATTGTTTCTGACCATGTCCATCCCTTTATGACCACCATGTACCCATCCTCTGATGGCTACTTCCAGCAGGACAATACACCATGTCACAAAGCTTGAATCATTTCAAATTGGTTTCTTGAACATGACAATGAGTTCACTGTACTAAAATGGTCCCCACAGTCACCAGATCTCAACCAATAGAACATCTTTGGGATGTGGTGGAACGGGAGTTTCGTAACCTGGATGTGCATCCCACAAATCTCCATCAACTGCAAGATGCTATCCTATCAATATGGGCCAACATTTCTAGAGAATGCTTCAAAGAATGAAGGCAGTTCTGAAGGCGAAACGGGGTCAAACACGATATTAATAGGGTGTTCCTAATAATCCTTTAGGTGAGTGTATGTATATGTTCATACATATGGGTATTATACTCAATATAGTTAGAAAATCTTAAATTATTTGATAACATGATGCTTTATATTATATGTACATATATATATATATATATATATATATATATATATAAATTACAATCTACATGGTGAATATAATAGTGTACAATGTGATGTCCAATACAAAAGCCTAGCTTTGTTTGTGCTCCTGTGTTTTAGTGCATAAAGATTTAGTTTGTGTTGTACTGAAATGTATTATATTGTGAGTACATTATGTCCAGTCATTGTATGTCTTTTAGTCTTTATTCTTATGGAATTTTAAACACTTTATAATCACGTTTCTAGCATTAACTGCATTAGACCTCTGTTTCAGCTCTTTCATTGTGATTTGATTTTGTTGTCAAACTAAAATAAACTCCCATTATTTGAAAATGAAAGTTGTTTTTATTTCGTATTGTTGTACAACAGCAGAGGTGTGTTCTACTATCTGATGATTTCTGTCTGCCTTTGAAACGGGTAAGGTGGGGGTATACTTCCGTAGTGTGAGG
>NC_050187.1:29480885-29585885 GCF_008315115.2 Sander lucioperca
TTTAGACCTAGACATTTTTTTGGAACAGAACTAGAAAGTGAAAACACTGCTGGCCAAAATTGTTGGAAAATGTACCCATCTATCTCTCCAAATGTCTCAGCTGTTCTCACCCTAAGTACACACAACACTTATTGCTGTTAGGAAAGTATAATGGAGCATCTCTTTCTGCTACAGGTGCTGATTTCAACAACACCCATTTTTTTTGTTCACATACCCAGTAATAAAAAAAATAAAACTTGCAATTTCAATAATGGTGATACCGTACGGACAAATGCAAAAAAAGATTCACAATGTGGGTCTCCATTCTTTGACCCAAACAGATCTGCCTTTTCATTTCATGGCCAGCAAGCTCGGAATAAACTGCAAGACATACTTAACTTGGAATCTTTACCCTCTCTAGACACGTTTAAAAATACTTTAAAGTCAGTTTTTACAGAACAATATTGCTTGTAACAGGTGCCAGTATTTGCCATGATTCTTTTTAGCTGTATGTTTTGTGTCCGTTGTGTTTCAGTATGGTTTCTGTCCCTGTTTGTACTTGTGAAACCTTTTATTTTGCTGCCCATTTTGACCAGTACTCCTGACAGAATAGATATTGTATCTCAATGGGACATTTCTGGTTAAATAAAGGACAAATTAAAAACAAAAACAAAGATGGCAGCCAGAAAAGTGTCCAATGAATGTTAAACATGGCTTTAAAACCAGTTTAAAATCATCTTTATCTTGGATTGGATTTTGGAAATGTCTTCAACAGTAAAAGGAGACTTTCCAAGTTTTTCAAAAGTTGTCTTCAATTGTTTTTGTCTTACAAAAACAATGGTCCACTTTTGATTTTGAATGTAGTCATCAGTGCAAACTTTGAAAACGTATAAATTATGAAAGTGAGGAGCTGCCTATTATGAATTTAAAGATTCAACAATGGGCAATCTTTATTGATTTCTGAACAATGCATTTAAGGTTGCTTCAGAATACCGCTTGCGTGTGTGATGTGTCTCAACGTTCAATCACACACACATCTTTGCTCTCAAGTGTTTCTGCCCAGCTGGAAAACATTACTGCTCTACATTGTTCTCTTCATCGTTCTTGTTTCTTGTCCTCCCATGTTTCTCCTTGCCTCGCTCCCTTTTCCTCTCCAAGGTTGTTTCCCAGGCCGGGCTAACGGAAAGTGAGCACAATGTGTTGCCTCACAGGAGAGATAACACAGACAGGAAGGGGCGGGAGCAACCCCCCAGATGGACAGGAAGTTGACTCCACTGTTTGGTTTAGCTGATTAGAGGACAGAGCGAGAGAGGCGGTGTGGGAGAGATACGGGGCAGCAAACAAAGGGGAGCCGGAGAACGAGAGAGAGACTGAGAGTGATGTGGAGGAACTAGCTGCTCTAAGTATATATATGAACCCAACAGGAAAGCATTGAGAAGGCTTCCAGCTATTGTATTCTCCGTTTATGAAATGGCATTCCAAGGAGGCCAGAGATTTAAAGAAGCAACTTCAAGTCCAAACAAAACAGAATAAACAGGAGAATAAATAAACTATATTCTCTAAACTGGAATGAAATTACCAAAAAACAAAACAAAGGGACTGTCTTGAGTACACGTGGCGGTGTCTTTAGCACAATGTATCTGTGTATTGCATTGTCATCTGGTTTTAAAGAGAATGGGCAACACTTTACAGTAACGCAAACTGATTTATAAGTTGTCACTACTGACAATGAGTGACCTTTTACCTTTATGACTTTTTATAAATGACTTCTTGATTTATCTAAGGGGGTAAGCCTCTCCCCAGAACGCGTAGCTCCTATGGCGCCATTTTGATGTTATCAAGCCATCACCTCCCGTTAGCATTCCATTGACTGCCATTCATTTTGGCGCCACTTTGACAGCGAATAACTTTACATCTGAAGCGTTTAAAGACTCTATTTGTCCATTGTTTATTTCTAAAGAAACACGACAATGTATAAAAGGCTCCATTACCTTGTACCTCACGTTATGGCTCCGTAATAGACGTTTTTGTAAAAAATAGGGTAACGATTGTGTCATAACCACACGACTTACTGTCGCATAGTAGAGGAATTACCGTATAGTACAGGAGAAGCTCACAGGCAGTTTCGACTTACATTCGCTGTTTAAGTTTAATTACTAATGTTAACTAGCATATTAGTTAGCAATAATTAGCCTGTGCCTATGTTATCTCCTTACATATACCTACGCTCTCCATCTCTGTAAGATTGGGAATGATTGAGATTTCTCTTGGCACAGCTACCAGAAGACTTACAACTTTCAGACAGGTTGCTCATGTCACATTTACGTCATCTCTCTCAGTTGGAGGCTGCGCAGTAACGCTCAGCCATCAAAAGTGCTTCTAATATCCTTCACTGGTCTCCGTCCAGAGCAACGGGATCTGTTGGTCTAGTTTATATACTGTCTATGGATTTATCTCCAGAGCCTTCATTTAGACAATAAGCCAACCTTAATGGAGTCATTGTTTGTATGCTACTGATTCACTGATAAATAGTTCTTTGTGAATATACAGTATATCCTACATTATCAGAGCCGCTGATAATGTAGGGTATATCATCTGATTCAGAGGATATACCACACACCCACAAAAGGGAACTCTTACGTAAAGGGCACCAACAACCTGGCAACCCAAGTGAATTACAAAAATGATCTATGTAAGGGATAACACCATGATAGAGCTACAAACGATTAGTCAACCAACAAGATGAATTACTATTAACAATTTTTGCAACATTTAACAGGCTCCAGCTTCTTACATTTGAGGTGTGCTGCTTTCTTTCTCTATTTTGTAATTGTAAATTGAATACTTTGGATTTTTACATTTTTATATATTTGTATACACAAGGAAAGCCAGCATCTTAAGCGCTATGGCCTCACCTTGGAAATAGTTATGGGGTTTTTCACATGTTTGGACATTTCATAGATAAAACAATTCAATCAAATATTCAAGAAAATAACCAGTAAGTTGCAGCCCTAATCTAAAAAAAGTCATAGTTATCAAAAAATAATTGTTTCTGTAAATATGCTAAACATCATATTAAGATTGTCAAGATCAGAGAGTTTGTGACCTGACAGTAGCCAAAAAGGATGCAAGGTTAAAGTTATTCAAGCCACCTCAGAGCCATCACAACGGCCCAATTGGCTGCTTTGGTCACTCGGTGTTTCCGGAGTTATCGGAATGACTTTTGTTCTAGGAGGCCTCTGAGAATTGGGCTTTCATCTCAACAATAACTGTGATGATAGGTTCTGTCAAATAAAACCTGGGAGCATGCTGTAATTCTGTCTGAGCAGCAGTAGTGCCATTTCCTTTCAGTCTGTCTGTCTGTTGTCTTTTCTCTCCTCAGAGCAGAAGATAAGAGAGAAAATGGACAAAATGACTCATGACTCATTCATATCGGATGGTTGGTTTCAGAAAACAAAAAGAGGGAATTGTTTTTTAGATTTCTACCTTGGAAAACTGCAAGAGTGATCAATATCAGGAACTTTCGGTGCAGTTTTTACTTACAATTGATGTTGTGTCAAGATTTGCTGCAAAATTGCATTAAGGGAAATGCATATTACAAAACACCTCAATAAATGGCGTGAGTTTTCCTGCCTAGAACTTTCTCAAAGATGACCCTTTTTAGTATTTCAGATAAAGCAAACACAACTGGCATCTCGCTGTGATCAAACACTTCAAAACTCTTTGAGTCAAAACTCTTGTGGCTGCTCAGTTTTTCAGTTCAAACAATAAACCCCTCAAGCGATCATATTTGCAAATCAAATCCTTAGCTTCAGATCAAAAATAAAATCACCTCGTTCTTGCCGTGTTTACGGCCCTTTTGTCAAATATAAAAAAAACATCAAAGATCGAAGAGATTACAGGTCATTGATACCAAAGAGAAGAGTAAGACAAAAAAGTGGCGAAAATCGCAAATCAACAAGGAGTTGTTTTTACATGCACCATTTTGCATCCCCAGTAGGACGAAAATAAAGATATGTAAAGCTTTTTGATATTAATGAATGTCCGTTACATTAAGCCGTTGCCAAATGAGTTGCTACAAAGCTAATTAAGACTATCAGCTTCACAAAACTCTCTCTGTATTTCTCAGTATGGCTATGTTCAGAAACTGGTGTCGTCCGGTGACTTTCGCTCGCAGAAACTCGAGTGAAGATAATTACTTCTTCTGAAGAGTCCATCATGTTTTTTTAATCCTCCATGTCCTCCTTGGCTACTAGCAACTGTGTGGAGGAGGGGTGGGGTTTGTGAGCGATCACGCAAGGCTTGTATCATGTTGACGCCAGAAATAGCATTAAAACTTCCATTTATTAAAATGTCATTCATTCTAATATTTTATAGCTAATTTAATAATGCATAGTTTTAGAATATTGTTTTTTTGGTCAATGTAGGCCTCGTGTCCATTTATAGTTAGTATTTAGTTAGAAATATGCATCATGGGTAGCTGTATATGTAGATGAATATAGGTGCTTAGAATGAACCCATTTAAAAAAAAGATAGGATGCAAATATTAATCTGCAAAAAAGTCAGTGATGGTTAAAAGGGGATGCAAAATGGTGCTGCGTAAAGGAGCAGCGACATGAATTGAATGCAAAAGGGCAAATAATTTGGATAACTGCACAACATTGTTGGCCAGCAGTGACCTGATTAACCCATCAATTATCCAAGATAAACTGTTGTTGGCCTGCCTTGGAGCATCATCTGATTGGACTTACAGATCTTTTCAGGTAGAATATAAGGGTTATGACGTCAAACAACACAAAACTGTGACGGAAATAAAAAGCATCCTCACGGTGTGAACCTCACACTGTCACCTTCGTTTTGTAAATGGCATCATGTCCTGGTGTCACTTTAAAAATCTTTCCAACATTTCCTCGGAGGAGGCAAAGGGCAGCATGTCATCAAAAACAAAAAATAATACTGAAGCTCTTAGAAAGAAACAAAATGGACAGCATCAAAGCCTGGTTCTATGAGTGTGTGAATGTGTATATTTTTTCTGCATGCTTATGGCTACGTGTGTATGAGTGTATTTTTATGGCTGTTTTTAACGTATGTTTTGGCTTAATATATGCTTATTAGCGGACGATTTCCATCAGTATTGATGGTAGTAGTCAGGTGCATCCACACCGTACAGCTCGGCCAGGGTCCTGAACCTCGGCCCCCAGTCATTCAGGAAGTCGTAATCCAAATTGGAACCGGTGGAAGAACTTTGCAGCGAGCTAAGGCTTCCGGCTAAAGACTCCGGTCCCTCATAGCCGTAGATGTGGAGAGTGTCGTACGGGAAGCCGTCTCTGTCGTGATCCGCCTCGTCTTTCTTCACCTCGATCATCACAGCCATGTCGCCCTTACATGCGGTGGGTTGTGTGTGGTGGGGGGGTTTCTGCACCATGGCATAGAGAGAGGGGTGGGGGGGGTGGTCCGGGTGACGGAGCAGGGAGCCATCATGGCAAGCGGAAGTGAGGATTGAAACATCGTAGCTAAAAGAAAGATGAATACTTGTTAACTTACTAAGAGCTGGTTAACTAATTTAAGAATGGGATCATGGGAGTTAAAGTCATATCAACCATGTAATGTCCATTGTCAAAAACACAGTGAAAAAGTGCTATTAGAGGGAATAAAAACATAACCTAAGATTATATGATATAAAATTCAATCCTATTTCACAACTAGGAAGTATAATATTTCATCTTTTCAAAACATAGGTCATTCAGAAAGTCTTCAATCTAGCATGAATTTCTAGTATAGTATGAGGGGAGAAATGTCATATAATAATTTCCCTCTGCTTGTCTTATCCATTCTTGACTCAGTTCTACCTCCTGCAATGTGCTTATGTTCTCTACTTTGCCCAAGCCAAAATGTCTTTTTGACAGCATACGGCATGGTACAGATATTATGGATAGCGTTTAGGGATTATGTATGGGTTTAATACTTTTAAAATGTAGATTAGATTCCAATTGATTAAACTTTAATAATTTCTTTCGGGCAAACTGGGTCATCAAATTGACAGATACATCAAAGAAAATAAATATTGCAAATGGAGAGAGTTGATAGAGTGTATGATGTTTAAAGAGCAAAATAATAAAAAGTAAAACATCAATAGGAACATTAATACAGTATAAAAAAAAACATTTATACAGGAAGGTATAAAATGAATATATTTGTTAATTATTTTAAATATAACTATCAAGATGCATGCAGTTTGAACAGAAATATGAAGGTGAACAATATTTCGATCTACTGTACAACAAATCACGTCCTTGTTTCATCATCAGATATTTCATTTATTGATTATACTGTAGTTGATTGTTTTGTTTAAAAGGTTAAAAATCTTTGAAACTTTCAGTATTTTGTGAGAAGTCCAAGAAAGAAAAAGAATGGGAACATGTGGAGAAAGGGTACTGATAAACTGTGTCAGCACATTTCAGCCTTTAGGATAAAAGTGTGTTTTTTTTGTTTTTTTTTCATCTACATACCCATTAGTGTCCATCTCTCCTCCTCCCTCCTCATCGTACGTGACCAGCTGCTCGTGAATCTCCCCGCTGTTCTTCATACTGGCCAGAGAATCCTTCTGGTAGCGCTTCCTCATCACAAACAGAATCACTATGACTGAAAAGCAGCAGAGGAAAACGTCTTTTAGAACATGAAATGAACATGAAAATAAATAAATGTATGTGGGCCATATATAAAAGATGTCTCCTCTGTTAAAGATATGAGTCTATATTGGTAACAAAATGAAAGACATCCACAGTAGAACACAGATTGTCCTGCCATCTTTCCTGGCGGACCAACCGTTCTATGAATATGACAACATGAGAGAAAATTATGCCCGGAAAACCGAAATATGAAAAAGAATGGGGGCAAGAAACAAGTGGGGAAAGTGGAACACTAACGAGGGATTGAGTCTAGAAAACAGAGCAAGAATGCGGGGAGTAAATGAGGAGCGGATGGTTTTAGGTGTCTGAGACGTTCGCCTCGAGCATGAAAACCTTAGATGAATCTACTCAGCCAGAGACAAACAGAAGGGAAGAAAAGAGAGGGGAGCGTTAGAAACAGAAAAAGAGATTCAGTAAATACAAGAGGGGAAGTGGAAATGAGTTTGAGAAAACAAAGTGAAGGGGGATGAGAAAGAAAGGAAAAGGAAGGAAAGTTGGACCTGGCAGATGATGAAGAAATAAACAATTGAGAAAGAGAGAAAAGGGGGTGAAGAGAGGGGAAACAGAGGAAAGGAAGTAAAAGAGTAGACAAGAATAGAAGGATAAGAGTTTAAAAAAAATGTAAATGCCCAACACCGACATTTGCTCATGTTCAAGTGACAAGCAGCTGCAGGAATTATGACTCTTGTCCGTGTAGCTGCAAAGACTGCAGAGGAAAAAGGTCTTGGTAGTTGGACGGGTCAACGGAGACCACTGTTCGCCTCCTGTTTCCAGTCGACAGTGGTTTCTAACCCAAAACGTGATCTTTCCCTAACTCTAATCAAGTTAGTTTGTGCCTAAGGCTAACCATACCTTAACCATGTCAGATCAGAAAACTAAACTTTTGTATTAGTACTGTAAAAGTGAGTCCTGTCGATAGATCAGAAAACGTGTGTTGTGTCAGCTGTTGGCAGTTACAAATGATGTATGCGGTCATAACATGTGGAGAACATGTTGACGTTCTTGCATAAAAAGGTGAGACATAAAGTGATGTTGGCATCAAGGACTTTCAAGTTTAAAACCTTCTCCCACTGTGCATATGAACAGTCAAAGTTATAAAGGTTAAACGTGTTTAAATGAATCTTATTGAGAAAGACAGGCAGCAACCCTTGAACACCAGACTCTGTCTGAATTTATCTCCTGGTTGTCAACACACTGGAATTCTGTCTGCCTTTGGTCGGATCAGTCGTAATGCCACAATGCTAGCTATAATAGGCCCAGCAATCAATTTAAAGCTTAAAGAAAATTGTGACATTGCACCAAAAGACAAAGTCAAAGGAACACCAGAGATTTTGAAACTAACAGGGGCATAGAATATAGACTTTTACAGGTTATGTGAAGACAGTAAACCTGGTTCAAACAGTTGATGGCAATGCCTTTGTTAATTTGTACATTTATTTTGTCTAAACTTACTGACCAAGTTAAGAAATAAGGGTAAAAGAAACAAAGTAATTTTTTTGTTTTGTCTTGCTTACACCCTGAATTTCAGTTGCCATTGAAATAAGAGAATCGGGACAACGAAGCAGGAGAAAGAGGAAGAGAAAGAATTAAAGGAAAAGAGAAACAAATACGGAGAGCATCAATGAATGAGGGAAGGAGGAAGTGGAATAAATGGGAGAAGTTGTGGCTAAGGAAATCAAGAGTGAGGACAGATGAGGAGAAGAAGGATACATTTGACATTAGATTAGGCCCAGAGCCTCGGTCCCGATATGAACCTCTTTCTTTCTCAGCGGACGGGCAGCATTAGCCATGCCTTTTAGTTGAGCGCGAGCGGGACTAATTTAAGATTGCCTGGGAAACCAACAGATTAATCTTTTACAACACATGCTCTGCAGTTTAATAAGCTCAGGAGATATCAGACTTAGAGGGGAGACGAAAGAGACAAAAAAAGAATAAGAAGCCCTTTCTTTTTACAAAAAAATGACTGTGAAAAATTTCTTTCCGTGTGTCAAACCAGACTTCTTGTGAGAAAAAGCGTCTGTGAAAAGGGAGCGCGGTAAATTACTTTGGGCCCTGGCAGATAATGACAAGTGCATTAAATAGTTAATCTGGCCTGCGTTGGGTGTGTTTGATAAAGAGAAAGAGAGACAGAAAGGGGAAGAGAGGGAGGCAAAGAGAGAGACAGAGAGACCCAGAGGGAAAGGGAAAGAGGAAGAGAGAGATGAAGAAAAAAAATGGAGGGGAAAAGGCGCGATAGTGAAGGAGTGTATTAATAGTTAATAGGTTGAGTGTTTGGCGGTGTTTGATAAGCAGACGGCACCTAAAGAGCTGATAAACTCTCCTCATTACCACTCCTATTCTTCTGCTGCTTTTCCCACAATTCTCTTCGGCATCTCTCTTCTCTAACCCCTTTCTGTCTCGCTCTGTCATTCAGTCCGTCTCATTCCACATCAGTTCCCTGTCTCACTCGCCTCTCGTCTGTCTGCCGTTTCACCCCTCCCCACCTCCCATATCTAAGTCTAGATATAAGTTTTTTTTATTCCATCTGTCACTCCTCCTTCTTCCCTCAATCTTAAGTTCTTCTTGCCTTTCTTCCTCAGCACTTTTCATCCTAGATCCCTCTTGTTTGGCCAACTATCTCTGACGTGCCTCTCATCAAACATGACAAGTGTCTCTTTTTCCCCAGAAAAAAAGGAGCAGGGGGCGAAGGTATCAAAGAGAATATTGAGCTCACAACCACAGGCATTATTCCCACATCCGTCGCTGCATTATTCATAAAACCAACAACAAAAGGGAGGGGAGAAAGCTCCCCACAAAAACACCAACCTTATTTATCGCAAAGCAAGGGCAAGTGAATCTGTGCACATGCCCCAATCACTCTGGTGCTGGCGTATTGCATCCATCGTTGATGCCATCTAATTCCTCTCAGAGAATACATCTGTGTGGGTTTAGGAAGGTACTTTTGCAACATTTTCTCAGAAACGTCTGTTTTTCGGCTCTCTATCACTGATTCAAACTACAATTTTACAAATGGCCGCATATTAGTGTTTGATAAAACTTAAACAAACATCGAGCCACTGCATTCCTACTTCCAACTACAAAAATATAAGACAGTCCAAGCTCAGAGAAGGTCTCAAACCCCAATTACACATGAGATTAAATAAAGATGTTCATCCACACAATAAACAGGAAATAATACTTAAAAACACTTTCAATTGGGCAACAGTAACTTAAAACCATGCCAGGTGTGGACACCCATCACCTTCTCACTGAAGGTGGGAATGAGGGGATTTTCAGCTGCTTGTTAAGTTTAATTTTGAGCCTTCTGAATTAGTCAACATACTGTTACAACTCAGCATTATTGTTATGGTTTGGCTATGTTTACACAGCAAAAACAGTTTGGTCTTGGTTGGTTTGGTGTGAAAAAAAAAACAAGGAGTATCCCTTCTGTAAGACAGGATGTGAAGCTGTGCTCAATGATCAGAGACTCTGATGCTTAGCATACAAAAAAATCCAATTCTTCAAAAAGGCCAATTCTTCAAACAGTTTCACATGCAGTAAATCCTGGGACCAATAAAAGATTACTGCACCGATTTAGCATTGCAGTCCTATAGACTACAATGGACAGTTTAAAAATATGATGAAGAATAACCAGAGATACCGTGTTTCTTATTCCGTGCACTCTTATTCCTTGTCAAAACCTGGCGCCTGCATCACCCACAATGCAACTCGACCACTGACATGCCTGTCTGAGATTCAGGTGTGTACGTGTTATGCTAGTACCGACTAATACAGCCTCAAGCTGAGATTAAGAGCAGGCTACAGAGGGCTCCCATCTGCTCACTTCTTTTTAACTCCCAGATTTTCTTCTTTTTCAAACTGGTAGTCTTCAGCCCCAACTGACGTGGACTCAAGTGACATCACTTGAGGCAATTATAAGCTTTAACACAAAAAGGCTTCATAAAACATTTTTTTTTTTCACATACGCAATATTACTCCCTTCAACACCTGTAAAGAGACTTTGATGTGTACAATTGTTAGAGTTCCCCTTTAAGGTTCTCTTGAAGATGAAAAGATGGTCACCGAAAAGAAAAGTTCTTCAGGCACTCTAGGAAATGGCAAGAAAAAAGGATTATCTCCACCCTGATGAAAACCTTGACAGATGATCTCTGAGAAGTGCTGTGCAGTGCAGCGATGAGCGTTTCCACCAAAGATGAAGAGTATGAAAGGAGAGAAAGAAAGAGAAGAAAAGAAAAAAACTTAAACTTACCCAGTATGGTCAGTATGCAGAGCAGAATGGCTATCAGGGCATGAACACTCACTCCCATCCTCCGAGCACCGGCTTTGCACTGCGTAGGAATCCGCCTGGCATCACACCTACACAACTACAGGCACGACAAACACTCAATCAGTACAGTACTGAAATGAATTGATTTTCTTGCAGTGTTCATTAACTGTATATGGCTATATACACTGGATGTGATAAGATATTCTGAGTTTTACTGTATTAAATCTGGTGATTTTGACTAATCAAAAGATGATTACATTTTTTTGAATTCAGCCGTGCAATTATTTAAATGTTTCTGAAATAATCCTAAACAGTTTAGTACATCACAACCCCACACACACACACACACACACACACACACACACAGACCTTGATTGCCAGTTTGGTGATGCTGGTCTGGATGGGTCGCCCTCCGTCACTGATGCGCACATCCATGCTGTAATCCTTGGGGTCATCCAGGCTGAACGGCCCCTGTTTCACCATGACGTCTGCTGTGTTGTCTTAAAAAAGAAACATATAAATACACACAGTGAGTGTACAAAATGACAACCACCTTCACCTTCTACACAAATTTACCTTTCCTTTTTTGCAAACTCCATATCTAATTTGTCTGAGTCATCACTTTGTCTCACTAAAGCGGATCTAATGTTCACCTGCTCTGTACATGGAGTCTTTAAAGTCTATTTATACAGCTAGCGTCTGTTCCGCAGAGATATAAGAACAAGAAGAGAGTCGTTACATAAAGGCAGACAGATCATTTGTGATTATGTGTCAGTTTGGTGCATTTAGGATTTGAGTCATTTAGGATTATAGATAGTGACAGCACCTTAAAAACCTAAAACCGAGCCCTATATGAGGCTAAACATTTTGTAACTTCTCAAATACATGCATCAACGTACTGTTATCTTGTTTGCAGATGTTGTGACAATATAGACTCTAATCATTTGAATGTAATGTGGTGAATTGGTGGCCAGACAGGTTCTGAAAGTAAAAAAAAACAATGAACTAAAAGTTTAAAAGCACCAAAAGGGAATAGAAAAAAAAAAAGAATAGAACAGAACATGTTGAGAAGAGTTTAAGGTCTCCTCTGCAGGCCTGACCAACAATACAGCCATTAGTCAAATACCCGGCAGGCTGAAGTTTCCTGCTGAGACGATGGGGAGAGCTTTTCTCCACAATATCCCTTCACTGGAGGAATTTCAGCGAACACAATGGCAGGAAAGACCCTTGCAACCCACTTAAATATACCTAGACACACACTGTTTAACTATCAGACAAAGTAACCTACAGTATATCTCTGGTTTAAGGGCAAGCTTAAATAAAAACAACCTGGGTGTTGCTGACATTTGCACATATTGGATGTTGAATACAAATTATGTCGGTCTTGTGAAAGGAGTAAGTAAATCACTTGGCTAAAGAATTTTATCCCACCTGAGATATTTTTAAAATGAACTCTGCCAGTCAGCAAGCTCATTAGCTCGGTCATACTATGCCAAAAATGTTCCCAGATGTATATCTCAAATCCTCTTCTCAACCTAGTTGCATGGCAACATTATACTTAATGTAAGTAAACTTACCCATTAAAATACAGTTTATACAACCCCCTCATGTGATCAAGTTTCCATTGTTGTCTAACATGTAGTCACTGAAGGTGTGTGTGCGGGAGGACATGGGTACAGAAGAATCTCTAACAAACTGAATAAAAGATGAAAACAGCTTCTGTCCTCCCTCTCATCTCATCCCTCTTCTCCGTCTCGTCTCCTGCTCCTTCTTTGTTTGAATTTGTCTCTTCCCTGTCCCTCTGGATTTCTGTATACTTCTCACTGTCCTCTCTATATTTCGTTTGTTCTCTCCATCTCTCTCTTCCTGCATCTCATTACGCTCTCTTCATCTCTTTGTTTTCCTTTCCTGCTCTTCTCTCTTGTCTGCCTGGTATTAATGCAGTGAGCCTGGTGTAGCCGCCTGGTTTTAACACCGATTGCTGTCACTTCACTGTGCAGCTACACTGACTGTCGGAGTCAGTGTAGCTGCACAGTCCCGTAATCAAAGCACGGTTGTTTTCTGCAAGTTTTAAAGAGCTGGTAGTCGATAAATATTTTAAAAGCCTTCCCTTTGCAGCTCTTGTTGCGTGTGTGTGTGTGTGTGTGTGTGTGTGTGTGTTTTTTGTGTTAGCAGTGTTAAGTGGCGTGAGGTGAGGTGCTGTCAGATGCTTTTTTGGGGGGCACAGGGGAGAACAGAGGTTTACACTGACAACCACTTATCAAACAACTATCCACCTCCTCTCCTCTCTTGTCCTTTCTGTCTTTTTCCTCTCATCATTTTTCCCTCATTCTTGGTAGTTCACATTCCTCTTCTCATCTATTGACTCCTGCACTCCTCTTACCCCTTTTCATTTAAACATTTGATGTTTTTGATGTCATCTTTCCTTTTTTATCATGTCCTCAGCTCCTCCTCGTTATCCTCAATTCTTCATTAACTCCTTTTCACTTTAGCCTAGTTTTTCCCTCTCCCCTCATTTGTTTTCTCCCATTTGTTCTCCTAACCCTGTTTTGTTCTTTTTTTCCCTCCCCCTTTCTCATCTTCTACGGTCCTTTCTTTCCATCCTTCCATCTTTCCTTTCGTTTTTGATTGTCCTGTTTTCTCCTTATTAAATAGTTTTCATTATACTCCACTTTCCACTCATTCATATCATCTTTCTTCTGTTTCCCTAACTAGTTATCCTCTTGTTTGTCCCTCTTTATTGTTTTCTCCTCTTTTATATTTGCCTCCTTTCCTCATTTTTACACGCTCTCACTTTGATATTACCCGCCTCCCTTAATCCCGATCCCTTCCTCTCACCTCCTTTCATCTTTTCCTCCACCTCTGCCTCATCTGTCTTTCCTTTTGCTCTCCTCCATCTTCCACTTCCCTTTCTCAATCAGTTCAACACGTCAACCCCTCTAGGCACAAGCGGAGAAGAATTGGATGAGGCAAGTTCATGCCTTTTTTCCCTCTGTTTATCTTCCTTTCAGTATGTGAAGTTTCACTTAAATTAAACAGTAACACTTAAATCTTTCATCTGACTACCTAAGGCTTTCATCTATTCAGACTTTTAATATTTGACTGGAACAGTTGGTACCACTTTTCCTCGGGCTTTCATGTTTTATATGTGTATGTGATGATTAAAAATGATGAAAACTGTTTTACTTGTGCCATTTGTGTCCTAAGCTGAATAACCCAAATAGGCATTGGAAATCTGACGTAACAGAGTACCAACCTTTGCCTAAATATCAATGTCTGGATCAAAGCAAATGTCTCCGTAGAGCTTCACCATCATCTATGTCACAGTCATAGATATGTTTTTTCAAGCTGACATTTTCATTTATACTACCCATTTATACTCACAAATGGCACCGGATTACTGACTGTAGATGCTGCTTTGAATTTAAAATAATCTTTTGGTAACAAAAAGCTCTCTTTTTATGTTGAGTATGAAGGAGCAGCTACTGTGGCAAAGAGTAGAATACAAGTGGGTCAACTGTAATATAACTAACTACATTGAGTGGTGTAATAGCAGGTCCCTTAGCATTCTTTTAAAATCACATCACATTATATGAAATTATGAAAATGTGGTCATAATTTCTGTCTGTCTGTCTGACTGTCCGTCAGTCCACCGCTTTGGTCCGAAATAATTGTGAAATAATTGTATTTTTAAAGTGGATTGCCATGAAACTTGACAGAGATGTCCATGGTGCCCAGAAGATTACTATGACTTTGTGATCCTCTGACTTTTCATCTATCACACCAAGCAGGTCAAAATCAATTATTTAATTCTATTATTCAGTGATATTTAGTAATATTTCAACACCTACCAGATGGATTGGCTCATTCGTGGTTCCCAGATGACTGACTGTGGTGTTTCTTTGATCAATAAAGCTTGAATACATTTAAGCTGATTAAAGTTCTATTTTGTCTTAGAATATTTTTTGAAAAGCCCTATAATTATTAAAATAATATAATCAAAACATGCATCCTCTCATGCCTCTTGGTGTAGTTTCTCCTGTACTCTTTTCTCCATGATTTTACTGTAAAATGCACCACAGTAGCACTGTGTGTGGCATGTTTCTTTACCATCCTTAGCTGCGATGAGTTTAGAATACATAGAGAGTCATCTACAAGTCCACTGGGCCACTTTCACTCATTATTTTCAATATTTGCTGCTGTTGTGCATTCCAGACAGCACTTATGGTCCCAGACAGGCTTTTTAAATCCCCCATATGGCTGCGAGAACCAAAGCATACTTTGCGAAGTTAGAATAATTTCAACTTTCAGCAACGAAGCACTGAGCCTCAAATGGAGTTTTCAATCGTTGCATAGCAACAAGTGCCAGGGCCAGCGCTTCTTGCGAGCACTGTTTAGAGCAACAAGCAGGAAGATAAAGGTAAATATATGCTCAGTGCACACAAATACTCACTGCCATAGTCTTTGATGGAGAAGTTGGAGCTCTCACTGGCCAGGCTGAAACTGAAGGAAGCTGGCTGGTCGTCTTTATCTGTGGCTCTCAAGGTTCCAATTACCTGAGGAAAGACGAAACTATCGAATTAATCTATCCTGGACACAAACTTTTTTTATACCCAATGCAGTCTAAATGTTTGCAGCATATATGGCCTTTGGGAAATTAGCACGATTACTTAAATGCAGTTTCAGGCACGTATTGTTGACATATATATTCTAATTACATTTCTCCATCTTTTAAAGATCGGGCGTAGATTACATTGCATATGAGATTTAGAGGTAATTTATCATGCAGCTAACTGTTAAGTATTGGCAAGTTATAAAACATTAGGTTAGGTATAGATTGGGGTTAGACTTTGAGGCTGGGTTTGAACCTTTTACATAAAATGAACACTTCACTAGATAGATAGATAGATATATGTATGAAATTGAATGCAGTTCTATGCAATGTGAGCTGCATCATTCACACCTTTAACTTCCACCTACTCTAGTTGCATCTTTCATGCTGTAAAAATAGGAGAAATACATTGCAGCATCTTAAGACTCTAAACACCAAACTGAGGAGGCCAGTACTTTGAATGGCAGGTAGACCTGGCATGAATTTGTGTTTGTGTGTGATTTCACAAAATTTCATAAAACAGGGCTCAATACTGTCTTTTTTTTTTTTTTTTTTGCCACCGTGGTCAACAGGTTGTGACACAAATGTTAGTGAGGCTCCTGTTACAAGAAAAACGCAACTTAAAACAAATAAGGTCAGGTATTAAAAAAGACTAAACCCAATGTTTTATTAAGTGACTATCAGATCTGAGGCTGATACAGGAGTCTGTAGACAAACAAAGACATTTTGTGAACATCACTCTTGTAGAATTATTCAAATCAAGTGAAAACCTGCTGTAAATACCGTCTTTTTCTTACCATATTAGTGAGGTCGTTCTCACATACGAAGATCTCATCCACAGTCAGTTCAGGCTTGTTGTCATTGATGTCCTTAACTATGATGTTGACTTTCACAAATGACTCCAAACCTACAGAGGACAGACAACAGCACGTGATTAACTGCAGTGTAATAATGGATGTTTGTTGCATTGGCTTATTTCGTCATTTGTAGCACTGACTTAGCCTGTCTTAACTATCTCACAGTGTGATGACATAGAAATGGAAATAGACATTTCATTGAGCTGCCTGCAGGGATTCTTCAGAGCAAACGTATGCAGGAGGATAAAAAAAAATCCTTTCATGTAACTCTTATGATGTAATATAATCTCATTTAACGTGGAGGGAAAATAAATCATCTTGTTAGCACAGAGGTTGTAGGAAACAGGTGTGCCAACAGGAAAAACAATTACACTTGAAATAATCAATTCTTCATTAGTTTTTTTTTTTTTTGGTGGTCGCTCCATTTCCTTTTTTTTCTTCTTTTTTTTTTAAACATCCCACAGAGAAGATCACATGTGAAATATATTTAAAAATCCATCTACATTACAAGTCTCCGAAACTTTCAGCTTTAAAGTGTTTTGTAGGATTTTTGTTTACTTGACTTCTTTGTCTCAGCTCACTTCACACTTATTTGTCATTTACCTTAACAGCCAGATCTGACAGTGATTACCCATGATACTGATCAGGTGTGTGTATCTCTGTCTTTGATTGAACTGATTAAGGTCAAGTGCCTGAAAAAGGATTTCTATTTGTGAGCTTTTTGTTTGGCAGGTTGTTGTATTTTGTCACATTAAAGCGGCTTTTACACTTGTTTTGAATATTCGTCTTTTGATAAATGTGGGCCCCTTGTACTGAGATTTTGAAACTATCTTTAGTACAGTACATGTACTATATATCGAGGACCTTGTCAAGCTCAGGGGACCATTGTGTTTCTTAAACATCGTGACAAGCCACTAAAATAGATGTCTGTATTTCATTCATTGCTGGTTCTAAAAATATATAGTTTAGTTTGGAAGCTGCAAGTGAACAAAGATACCCACTGATGTGATTTTCCTGCCTACTCTCTCCTTCCCGTGTGGGTCGACCAGGTGTTGAGGCAATATGTTGAATCTATAAAATTCCCTGTTAATGTGTTCCCATCCCTCAATAAATCCAGAAGAGCAGCTCAGTGAACAACAAGAGAACTCCCTCCCTGTATACACATTACCGTTGTTAGAGAAAACACATGGTTTTAATTCTTTAGCTGAGGTTCTATTGTTTTAAAGGAAAAAGGATTAATAAAATGTGTGTGTGTGTGTGTGTGTGTGTGTGTGTGTGTGTGTGTGTGTGTGTGTGTGAGAGAGAGAGAGACACGTACCACTTGGCTCCTCCTGTGCTTTTACTTGAAACATGTGGGTGGGCTCCAGCTCTCTGTCCAGCATCCTCAGGGTGGACAGCTGACCTGTGAGCGGGTTGATACTAATAGGACAGTCCTTGTCTAAGATGGAGTACCTAAACAGAACGAGCAAGAGATGGGTGTAACAGCCACTATGCAGAATTAGTAACTTAGTAGTTAGTAATTTGTTCTTTTTTAGAGGTTTGCACAGCATCGTACCGTATTCTCTTGTTGGCTCTGTCAGGATCTCTGGCTATGACTGTTCCTATGTTGCTCACAATACGTTCTTCCGTCACATTGAAAGTGTAGATGGGCTGGGAGAAGACCGGTGCCTCGTCTACATCCTGCACCTTGATGTTTACCTGTCAATTTATATTCATTCAGAACAGTTGAAAGACATCCTTGACTTGTATATGTGCACATTTGGTTAAAGATTTAAATGGAGTAGAATTGTTGGACTGAAGTAACTGAGACCTACTACTTTGCCTTCTCTCCTTTTTTAACAGAAAATTAATGAAAAGCGGGGTGATAACATCACCTGAAGGGCGGCTTAGAGTCTACAGATGGCCTGTCTGATATTTACCTTGGCTGTGGTGACGGCACTGCCATCGTTGTCAGCGGGAAAATGCAGGTTTCTCAGGTTTTCTCGCACTTGGACAGTGAAAGTGTAGCTGTTTGTTGTCTCGTAGTCCAGAGCCTGATGGGGATCCCAGAAAGAGTAAAAAAATAAACACTTATTAAATCAGGATTTGAGTTAATATTGAGCACATCCTATTATGAGCTCTTCTCAACCTTATATTGGCTATGATTGGCCAAGAAGTGTTGTTCCTATGGTGACAAAAATGAACCCCCATTGATGCTAAAGCTGGAAATCTTAAATTGCTCTTTTCTTTTACTTAAATGCAGGTTAAGGCGCTCCATATTTGGATTCATCCTCAGATGTATATATTCTCACATGTATTGCTCTTATTTTTAGACTGAGGACGCAATAAAGTCCATTTGCACTTTATTTTTTACGTTCTCAAATGCCTCCCCTATCTTCATCCTCAGTGCATTCACACTGTCGATGCCAGGTGTAAAAAGGTTCTAAATGTCACAACTCATCTGAAATAACCTTGTTACGCTCATACTTTGGATTTAAGAAACACAGTAAAGTGCCATCTATTTCCTTCATGTTAAACATGTTATCATGCATGAAAATACCTTATTCCTTTCACTTTTTGACCGTCTGCACAAACTATAGTGTCACAAATACACTTTCATGTCAACAAATATAGCAGCAAGCACTGCTTACTGTCACATTTCTGCTTAGCATTTCTTTCCCCTGTATAAGCAACAGCCTACTGTTCAGTTAAATGTTGTTTCTGGCGGGCTGTTTTATCTGTGGATGGGACACCACAGGTAGGCAGGAATATTCTGTTAACTGGATTATTCATGGTAAAAGGGATACTCAGTCGCAGGGTATCAAAGACATGTGTAAACAGCTTAACACAAATAAGACCTTAACCGCAGTGTGGCCGATAGCTGGCTTATAATGTACGTGTAAACACAGCCCGGTGAGAAAGATGAGAAGGGCTACAGAGCTGAGGGGCGAGTTAAGCAGAGAGAAGATGTTGGTGCCATTCGATTCCAGTGTTGGTACAAGCTATAACAGAGCTCATTTCATTAGAATACATTTTCAGCTCTCTGATGTCCTTAATACTTTATCTGAACAGCAGAATCCAGTGAAGTAAACCTGCAAGAATTCCTGCACACATAAATAGCTCTCCTAAGCAGAAAGAGGCCAGCACTTTAGGGTTTGAAGTCTGTGGTATACATCATTGTCGTGCAAAAATATCAATTTTTTTTATGTAATTGGTGGCCGTGTGTAGGGAGTCATAACCAAAAACCAATAATGTCAATACATGCATACTTGAAGTCATGGCACTGTGGCAACCGCTGCTCAACTTAATCACAAATTGCAGATGGCAAACATTGAAAAAAAATCCACTTGACTCACCAAAAACAAGGAATATAAGCTGATTTACATAATATCATATTAACTTGATTCTACATGAGCCTCCTACCTGTTTGAGCATGAGGTTGCCATCCTTGTTCGGGCTGAGTTCAATGTTAAAAACTTTGCTGTTTCCATTTAGAATGTTGAAGATTGGCTCTTTGTTCTGAATCTGATCTCTGTCCTCCAACTCTAGAGTGCCTATCTTCTCATTCAACTTGTGATCCTCTGGAACGTGCAGTTCATATGTGTCTGCAGACAGAAAACAGACATCGCTGTGAATATAACAGTTACAGTAAAAATGATCATATGAATAACCCTGATTTGAAAAAAACAAGAACAAAGTTTTCAGAAGAGCAACTGATTAGAACCTTTCTCTTCTAAAATATTCCTTACTTCGGGTGAAAGAAGCTATGTTGTCGTTGGTGTCGGTGATGGTGATGGTGACAGAGGTGGTGGACGTGCTGCCAGTGGCCATTCCTCTCATGTCCTGAGCTTTTACCACCACTACATACTGACTCTTGGTTTCCCGGTCCAGAGTGTTTGTCTTGCAGCTGATCATACCTGCAGAGAGACGGTGTGAGAGAGAGACAGACGGACACAGAGGGTGTTATCTTTGAGGTCAGCTCTGACTCATATTCAAGTAAAAATAGCTTGTACATCTGCACCTCCCCTTCATTGACTTATTAAGGAAGAAAAAGACAGTAATGCACGAAAACAATCATGTTGGACGTCAGTGAAGCGAACCTACCTGTGATGCTGTCGATTTCAAAGCCAGAAAGGATAGACAGGTCTTGATCTTGGGCTAAAGAGTACCTGAGCTCTCCGTTAGCAGTGGTAGGGTCGTCAGCATCGGTTGCTCTCACTTCAACTACTTTAGTTCCTAGATGAAGAACACAAATGTATCATCAATAAGGCATCGTGCTGTTTTGCAAAAATGTCCAACCCAAATGTTCTTGCATTGAGCATCATTGCTGTTGAACTGATTAATACATTATGATTATGTGCTAAGATTGTGTTATAGAAGTCACCAATGTGCCTTTTAGCACAGAAGGATGTGCTAATGATTGTGACAGGTATTGACATTATGTTTAATTATTTTCCCCAGACTTTTCACAGTCCAGTCTATTTTCAATCTAAACTATCACTGGATGATAAATGTCAAAAACATACTTGCTGCAATAGAAATATTGTCCTGCTAAAACTTGCTTCATGTATGGTCTGGAGACATAGTCTGCATCATATTGGACTGGTTGGAATACATTGATGTTGTCGGCCAACCTGTCTCCTTCTAAAGAATTAGGTTTCCATAGATTTAAACTGCATTTTCAACTACATTTTGAAGGAAACATATTTTCTCCTGGATTACACGTCCTTGTACCAGCGACAGGTGCACGTTGTGAAACTGTGAAGATGTGGTTAACGTAACAAAACTACTTGGTTAGGTTTTGGAAAAGATCATGTTTTGGGTTAATATAAGTGCATTTGTTATGTAACTTAAGTTAGTTAGTTATGTATGTGACGTTAAAATAAGTCAACGTTGACTTCTGGTTTCACACGGGACACAAACAGCGGACTCCTTGTGAAAGTCCCGTGTTTGTTTGACCCATCCATCCACCCTGACCTCCTCCCTACGTAGACTATGAACGCAGGCTTTGATTAGTATTTGTGATACATCAAAAACAAATGTAATCCCGAACAAAATATATACATTCTACATCTAAAGCCGATTTAAAGCATCATAATATAGAGCACAAATAAACCTCATTTGACTCTCATCTCCCTCTTCCATCACACGTTGAAAAACAAAAACTGTGATTAATTTTTTAACCTACTATCACCTGCTGATGATCTTTTTTGACAGTAACTCTACTCACCTATGGTGGACCTTTCCATAATGGATCCATTATATGTTTTGGGGAAAACTGGGGTGTTGTCATTGATATCCGTCACCTGGACAACAAAGTCTCCAGAATCCTCTATCAACTTGTTGTTCCCATCATACATCCTGGCGGTCAAATGGTACGCGTTCTTCTCCTCTCTGTCCAGAATTCTGGTGACAAACAGGTCTCCTTTATGATCCACAGTGAAGATGGTGTTTGCTCCTTCACCGTCTATTTTAAATTTCTTCACCTCTGCCCTCTGGCTCGACTTTAGCTGTGAAAGAAAAGATAAATAATACGGTTGACTGTCTCGTAGTTGTCAGCATTCAGTTTTTTCCCCAGCTGGAGTGAGGACTCAATTCAACAACCTTCAAGCAAATGATCTTCAAATAAACTGAGTATTCTAGCAAAATCACTCAGATATTCATCAAAGTGCTGGTTAGCAACAAGTAAATGCCCCAGATTCTTGGCATGCTACAGCATTAAAACTGAATGGATGTGACAGAAATACACATTTGCCATGGCAAGTACATTACTGAACGTTTAAAGCCTAAACTGTAGAGCAGTAGGAAGTAGACCAGAAACATGACCAGGATTCTTGTTTTAGTTCTGAGCTACCTGTCCTATCTTGTAGGCGATGGGTGCAGGTTGCTCCTCTACCACGTAGAGAGAGTTCCAGATCCACTCTCTCTTCTGCCTGAACAGGACAGGATGGGACTCCTTTTTTACAATCTCGACAGGGCCTCGCTGCTCTGCTTCCACCACTGGTAGGACAGAATCTTCAGCGAGAGAGACGGACAAGGCCATCATGGCCACAAGCCCCATAGTCCTCAGCTGGAGCAAAGCCATCATCTAGGACAGAAAGGGATAGGGACAAGAGGAAGGAGGGATGAGGGAAAAGAGGGAGTAGAGAGGCGTACAATAATGAATAAGAGTGATGTGAGGATGCAAAGAGGAATATGGAGGCAGAGGAAATGTGAGAGGAGAGGGGGAGTAAAAAAGAAGAGAGAGGAGATTGCATTTAAACCACTTATCAGCTGTGGACAGACCCCTTCACTGTGCCAGGGTGAGACTCAGAGTGAAGGCCAAGGACTCGCTGTCCCCTTACAGTTTGCCGCAGAGCCCGAGGTCTAGCTATCATTTAAGACCAGGGCTCTTAAACCTTTTCAGCTTGGGACCCAAATGAAACATTTAGCCTCTCATCATGGGACCTGGGCTGAGGCATATCACTAATGTGGTCGTATGGGGATCTATTAAACATAGGCTTGTGACCCATTTTAGGTCCTGACCCACTGGTGTAGCACGAGAGAGAGACAGGAACAGAAAGCGATAGCTAGACAGACAGACAGAAGGAGAGGAGCTGATATTAAAATCACTTAGGATGTCTGTCTTTATCAGCCATTAGAAAGGCCATTTTCCATAAAGGGAGTTTGACATTTTAAATTTTTGATGGGTATTTCTTTTTTTCACAGCACAAATACATCAAATTGTGGGGGAAAGAAAGAGTTTCATTACAACACACTGGGCCCTATCTTGCACCCAGCGCAATTGACTTTGTACACCGACGCATGTATCATTCCTGTTTTGCACCCGACGCACAGCGGACTTATCTCCTCTACAGACGCACGTCGGTAAATTAGGGAATGAACTCCTCTCCCGGGGGCGGTTCAGCGAAAAGAGGAGTGTCCAGGCGCAAACGTTCCCTAGTGCTATTTTGCCACAGACCAGGAAAAACCTAGTCTAAAGTCAGTGGCGCGTTATTCAGATGCTATTTTAGAGGCGCATGCTTGGCCGTAACGTAGCGTGTGAACAACGCGCATACACTTTGCTTCTCTCATCTACATGGATGCAGCAGTTCCCATTTTTGCAAACCATACATAATTACAAGGAAAATATTACTGAAAATGCGCTTCAGGTGTTTGGATAGGTCAAGAGGCACTTTACAGTACAGTGCTCAAAAAGTCGCAGCATTCTTTGTGGCTTGTTGTGTTTCACACAACATTTCCATGAATCATGGATGTGTTGATGATATAAATGAGGAAATGTTAAAGGACTTAAGGAGACGTGATGTTGAACTGCATGTGCCAATGCCACTTAACCCAAATGCCCCAGCAGCAGCACGGGAGAGGGAGACAGAAGAGCTGCATCGTCATAGTGAGGTAAGCAAAGTAATCTCGGTCTAATGTTACACTACACACACAAAAATACCACCATGCATTCATAACCTCGAGATTCAGTGAGGGTGAGCCCAAAACATCGGAAAGTATGTCTTTGTGACATTTCTTTATTTACATTTTGTCAAAAAGAAAAATCAATAGCAAACTGTAACTGAACAAAAAAAAATACAAACGGAAAATGAAAAGTTAAAAAGATTTAAACAGCAACATCGCCACCCGGTCAAGACGGGCATTTATACTTTGCCGCATCCCGGACAGCTCCTGCTCCAGCCCTGACGAGAACGTCGGTCTCCTCGGCTGTGACCCGCTCCTGGCGTGCACCTGGAAAATCCGCCATTATAATAGCAATCCGCCATGGAACAAGCGCGCCTGCTTTTAAAGGGAATGTGAGATGACACTCTGATTGGTTTATTGCATGTTACGCCCAAACCACACCTATGAGTAATGTAGCTACTTCAGACCAACCCATTTTAGATTTGCGTCGGGCGCAAGAGTCACTTATCCCGCCGGTATAATAGCAACAGCGTCCTAGATCCGCCCACAAAGCTACTTGCGTTTCGCGTTTCAGATCGTTAAAATAGGGCCCACTGTGTGCTTTGTTGCTGACACCAGTTCTTGATTCAAAACTAGGATTATAAGAGAAGGATGAATCAAATTTGCACATTCATTTTCAGTCAAATACGAGTGTGTTATGAGTCAGACATTAGCTACAAGGTCAAGGGGGTTAACACAGAGGGCTCCGGCAAATCAAACACATGCTGCTGTTCCGCAAACATTGCCGTGGGGTAATGCAAATTCATCTGGCTACAGATTGCACTGCATTGGCCAAAACAAATAAACAAGCAGCATGCATTCCTGGTAGTTCATTACAGAAACGCCCCAATTCTACTGTTTACCTTGAGATCATCGAGAAGGAATTTAGTTATAAAGTCCTTATCGTACTATAAACCGCTGTGCAGTGTTTTGGCATCAGATAATCCTTCAAACTCATGGATTTGTATTTAAAGTGTATTTTGTCTCCTTCCCCTACAGCAAATTGTCTGAATTAACACAGACCGTTTGTTTTTTTAAGGCTATTTCTGGTCTGAATGGCGTGCAGCGAAATAATTGAGCCACTTTAGCATCTCTGTGAAGCTATAAAGAAATCCAAACTGTTACAGAGATGAACCAAAGTATTCAACAAATAGAATTTTGAATTTTGAACAAAGAACAAGAGTAACTGTTGTAGAGACAAACACTCAAAATCACAAATTTCGTGGCCGTTTAGCTCAGTTGGTAGAGCAGGCACACATGTGCAGAGGTTTGTTCCTCGGGTTCAAATCCGACCTGTGATGGTTTTCCTGCATGTCTTCCCCCCCTCTCTCTTCCCTTTCATATCTCAGCTTTCCTGTCCAATAAAGGCAGAAATGCCCAAATAAAAAAAATCACAAATTTCAACGAGCTGTTGGCGCTATAGGAAGAGTCACAGAATCACCAAAGTCATTAGGTTTCATCATCTGGAGAACAGAATGTATGTATGTACAAACTTCCATGGCAATCCACCTCGTACTTGTTAAGATATTTCAATCTGGACTGAAGTGGTCATCCCACTGACCAACACACAAAATAAAAGCGATGTCATGACAGAAATGTACTCAACTGTATTTGTTCGCACAATCTTGGAACCCAACAATGACAAGCCAAAAATACTGTATGTTTCAAACCAACTTGAGAACTAATATTGAAGCTGAAATTTGGTGGAATCACCTTTAAAATCCAAACCAAACTGGCAGCTCATCTGATGTATGGCTTTTGACTGATAACGAGTAAGATGTTTCACTGACTTGTATCACTTGTTCCTGCCTGCAAGTCATTTTAGCACTATTTAATCAAAATCAAAATGTATAGGGCACACAAACACCAGCAGTCTAGTAAACTTTAGCTGTTCCTCTCATTCTTTCTTACGATCTCAACCTCTCTGTCTGCCTCTCTGTCTCCCCATGGTCCCTTCCTCCCACCACTAGGCTCTATCTAGTAAAGCAGAAATGCCAGGGAAATAATCTTCAAAACATTTCAGTCTGTATGTACTCTGCACTCCAGTAGATATCTCAGCGTAGCCCTGTGCCATCCCAGTAGACAGATTAGTGCATCTTATTGTCTTCCAGCCATTAGCAGCATGGAGGGAGATTATGATGAGGGGATTATATCGGCACAAAGTCTTCTCCCTCTAATGGCCTAATCTCGCATTCTGCTGACCTCCGCTGACCTCTTCACACGGCTCCCCACAAATCAGCTCAAACAAAAACTCAACAGTGGTTTTTGGACTTTAGTTCACATCCTTTTGTTTGGGTTTTATTTTTCCTCTTGTGTTTTTCTTTGTTTAGTTTCCTTTCAGGACTAAATTAATTAAACAGAAGTGCATCATCTTTTAATGCAATTTAATGTGGACTGAATAGAAGTGTGCATGTATGTGCAGTGCCAATAAGCGTCTACTGAATCCAAAGTACTTAGCCTTTTAATGCATAATCTCACTTGCCACTAACATGCTCACTTAACACTTCTTCTTACTTAATAACTTCAAAAGCACTGATGTTTTTCCATTTTATATGTAGTTAAAATTTAGAGTTTCAATATTTTTAAAGCAATTCTTCTGGCATACACCTAATTAACTCAACAAATTGATGCCATTTATCAGTTCGCTCTGAGCTCCTAATATGTTAATGCATGTCTCAATCTTGCCATCCCATCTATCTTTTCTACTATCATATAAAACACCTCAGAAACACCGCTTGAACCTAAAATGCTATTAAAACAGTAGCGGTAAGGGGTTTTGGTGCCTTAGGTGAACTCTTATTTAACCATTTTGATGGGAAAATCTGATGAGTGTATGAAAAAATATGACTGACTGGATGACTGTCAATACTGTAGAAAACATCTGAACAATGAATGTGAGATGAGGTCAGAATCATTTCAAAACGGATTTGTGTGTGTGTGTGTGTGTGTGTGTGTGTGTGTGTGTGTGTGTGTGTGTGTGTGTGTGTGTGTGTGTGTGTGTGTGTGTTCATATTTGTGACATGACTCTGAGAACAAGGGCCTGCCAAGTGATTTTGTTCCCATTCTCTGTGCGTTCCCAATGTACTGACAACCTTGGGTACTTGTCTATGTCCAACCAACTCGTCAAATACTGTCGCTTGGTCAGTGGCTCTCAGCGTCAGATAGCGACGCAAAAATCATCCTTTAGCGTCTGGATGGGACGCACCGGGCATTGCAGTAGCTCCACTGCTGCGCTGTAAGATGGCATTGTATTAAGAGTGACCCTAACCCATCACCAAACCCCAACCCCTAACCCTAACCCATTTGTAACCCCACCCACAATCTTATCCTAAACCTAACTGTCCCGTTCTTGTGCCGCATGTCAGTTAAATCGGTCCCAACCCAGAGTGTCAAAAAGTCCCGCCAAGAGTTCCGACCAAGCGTGTATTGGTTGAAAGCCACACTGCGTCTGACTAAGATGCTAAAGGAGACTTTTTGCGTCAGTAACAAATGCCAAAGGCATCTGACCAAGCAATGCTTTTTGATGGAGTGAGAGATGTGTTGCTGAGTTGCCTCTACCATCAACCACCATTAATGGAAAAATGAAAAAGTCTTAACCATCACACCAAGAGGAAAATTAGGATGTAAGAAAGGAGGAGGGCAATGAAAAGCTGGTTTTCCCTTTGTAACTTATATAAATAAAATATTACATTTCACATAAATAAAACTGATAAATCATTTTCTTCGAAAGCTCAGTTTACTGTCTTTAATCTCCCCTAATACTTCCTCAAATGAAGATATCTTTCATGACCATATCTTCTGTTTGTGTTGCTTTTGATTAGTGTGGTTTGCTCAAGTTCAGTTGAGTTCAGTTTAGCTCTCATGCTGCTTTAACTTTTGTTCAGTTAGGTTCAGTGCATACATTTTTTCAAAAACATTTGCCCACATTACAGACATTGATAGCAAAAGAGTGAATATGTTTTTGGCTACTGTTAAAGACCAAGCATGTTTCCTGACTGTGTCCTGCAGTCTCTTAGACTTATCTCTTAGCTTTTACTGTGCGTCACCCCATATCCTTCCTCTCAACATGTTCTGGACAAACTAAGCAATCACACCATGCACGGCACATGTATGTTCTCACGCAGCTTCCACAAACATGAGCACAGGAGTCCTGAAATGACTCTCAGGGAAAAAAAAAAATCAAACAAGCAGAGTATGTGACCTATAACGGAACACTATGCAACTTTTCCCGCTTCGATCCCCCTATAGGTTGTCTCATTGGAACTACAGCTGCAGCTAAAAGTTACATAGTGTTGCTTTAAAATGAAGAATGTAAGAATGCAAACTGTGGATAAATAAGTAACAAAGTTTACTGTAACAACTGAAGCTTGTTTAGCTGACTAAACTTGAGCATGAAGAACTTTTTAAATCATCAAATATAAACATTTTGTCTCAAAGATATGATTTTGTCAAATAGATTTTATTTTATATATATATATATTTTTTTTAGAATTGGTTAACCCATTTAGGTGTATTTAAGATTACTTGCTTAACCACATAAGAACAACAAAGGATGAGAGGTTTATCAAACTCAGAACTCAAACATGAATGTTGTGAGTGTGTGAATGATGGATACATTCATGGATCAGTTGTTCATTTGATCAGTACTTTGAAGTGAATTAGTGAGTGAGCTTTGCTGTGTGTCTGTCTTTAGCTGTACTGCTGTTCATGTTGTTGGTTGTTGACTAAAGCCAATGGGATGTTCAAACTATAAGTCGAAAAAACTCAACTAAACTGTATTGATTTTACGTAACACCACTGGACACTGAAAATTTGAGATTGTATCGACAACATAATGTTAACAAAAAATAACATTTCCAAACCAGAACTTTTAGGTTGCTATAATATTAATTTTATTGGATAAAAGTACATAATGTTTTAACAAATTGGAGCTTTAGCTGTCCTGGGATACTAAACACTTGCTTGACTTAAAACCCAACTAGACTTTTCCTCGCCATCACATTTAACATGTTGCTCACACATATACAACAACATCCTATACACACACACACACACACACACACACACACACACAAACACAGTTATTTCTGTGATGACAAATCCATTGGGGGCATTTTCCCTAAAAAGGCATTTTTTTTTAAACTGCATTTCCGTCTTCAGAGGGCGGTGTATTACTCCTTCTCTTTTATCAGCAGCAGGAAGTATAAACACAATGCCTTCTGGGAAATGATGTAGGGTCTGTTAATGAAGGGTCATCATTAGTGAGTGGACACACCCTTCCTGGTATTCATCTGCTGCTGATGACTGCATGTCTGTCTCTCTCTCTCTTGGTTCTGCTGTCTCACTTTGTTTCTGTCTGTGTCACACTTTGTCTTTTTCTCATTCATGGTGTTAGTTTCTCTGCGTCACTGCCTCTCGCTGTGTCACACTTCTGTCTTCCTTCCACTTGTTCTTTCTTGCCCATTCTTTCAATCATTTCTTTCCTCTTAAATGGCTCCTATTCTCTCCGGTTGAATCTCTCAAGGTGAAAACTGCATCTTGTTTTTCACACAGTCTATTTCTGTGTCCTGTCTATCATTCCACCTTTTTCCTTTTCTCACCTTTTCTTCCTCACCTTTTTTTTCACCCCATCACTCTTTTTTACCTCACCTTAAAAGCAGATTTAGCACCTTAAAAGATGGTATGGAGGACAAACACACCAATTTAGCAACTTTTTAGTCACAATTAAAAGTCCAGTTCACTTTCAAATCCCTTACTGTTACTAAAACAGTAGATCGATACAGACTGATGTATGAAATGTGAGAGGAGTCTGGAATATGAGCAAGAAGATTTACATAAAGTTTAGATTTTTGTTCATACAGTTGTTTGTACCTGTCATTATCTATTTATGCTGTTAGTTGTAAATAATGATAACCACCTTTTTAATTTTCCTCCAACTGTGAGTGCCATGCATGCAAATCTCACTTCAGGATTATACAAAGTTATTTATGGCATCGTTTATCAAAGGTATGTTTCTGAGGTATGAAGAATAAATAACACCCAGGAATATCTGTAATTACATCTGTACATTGTCCGCAGGCAAGGGAGTGTGCGTGAGATTGACTAGCAGAAAGGAGGAGCAGAAACAGACAGACGCAGAGATACAGTTGTCATTCTCCGGGATGTTTTGTGACTGGCAGACAGGTCTGACCTAGTTTCACTCAACCAAAGGCTAAAGCATAGAAACGAGTCAACAAGACTTCATAATCCTGGCGGTCGCTGAGGGGTTGTTGAAGTTCATGCAAAGAAATACAATTCAGCTCTGTCCTCAATGATGAAATCTGAGCAGGGACAAGGGATGTATGTGTCTTTTGTCCATCTGTGATTGTCTGTAAGGCATTAATCATATCTTGGACACTGGTGAATGGCACCTATAAACTGGAGTAACAGACATGATTTTCTCTTTACTGCTCCAGTACAACTTTTACAGAAAGTGAGATATCCAATGTATTTCTTTATTTTCTTAAATGATAAATATATGACATTCAAATACAGGTGGCACCTCTGCCCAGTGGGTCATATTATCATCTGACATTCCCTAATCCGAACCCCAAGCAGTGGCAATAGCCGACTCCAAAATAATAAGAGTTTGAGTGTACAAGAAGAGCCTGACTCCAGACCTGCTGCCTCCATCGTAAATAGGTCTGGTGTTGTGCTCAAATCAAATTTGAAAACAAGTCGATAAGAGTTTTGTAGACAAAAATAAAGATTGGGGTCCTCATCTTCCCACACCAGAGCCAGAAATATGGCAACAAGCATGAATTGATTGATGCATCTATAATTGTTGTTGTAAGTTGACTTACAGAAATACAAACTCTTAAATGGACATATTTCTTTGATTGAAATAAAAAATGGGTTCCAAGTGTTGATTGAAAATGTCGTTGATGAGAAACATACATCACTCGCTACTGACTGAATAGAGTAAAATCACTGGATTGCCATGAAGTTTGTTAAGGCTTCTCGTGGTCCCCAGAGGATGAACCCTGTTGACATTGATGATCACATTACCTTTTCTCTAGAACCACCCTTACATGGAAATTTGTACTATGCACACAAGATAGCCTGCTGCATAATGGAACAGGCTGACTGCCATGACATTTGCTTATACTCCCCAGTGGAAGAACCTGTTCTATAGAGCCATCCTGGGGTCAAATTGGACTTATTTTAGCCTGCTGCTACAGTAGTAAGGCTCAACATCATAATGATTTCTTTTGAGCACATCAGCCTGTATGAGCACTAGAGGAGCTCCAGTCTAAAAGTCGTGTTACATACTGTAGAAATCTGAATCAAAATGATGTCTTTGACACAGTGTGGCTTACTACCACCCTAAAATCAGGATTTTCTTTTTATTTGTGTGTATGTGGCACAGGAAATGATTTCACAGCCTTAAATCTGTGATTTCCAATTGCTAAATACTGTAGTGTGTTTGAGATTAAAACAGGTTTAATCACAGAGCAGCCTCTAACAATCTGTCTGCCAGCAAGTCCCACCAGGAACCGCTACTACACACACACACACACACACACACACACTCACTCACTCACTCACTCACTCACTCACTCACTCACTCACACACACACACACACACACACACACGGTGTCCTGACACTGTCACGTCACAGAGTATATTCATGCTCTGATTGGTGTTGAAGCGCCTTCTAGTTAATTCTATTTTCTTTCACAATCAGACAAATCAGATGTTATTACAGCGAGCCTGTTACGAATGATGTGGGCCAGCTTTAAAACTGCCAGTAATGACCAACAGTCATCTGAAAATAATTTAGAGCCTAGCGTGTTATCCATATTGGTTTTGGCTCAGCTGTCAGCCCCTGTCTCTGCTGAAGGCGAAATTTCCCAACTATGGCACCTCCTAGAAGTAAAATGTTGAAGGAGCCCAACCACAAGGGACTAAAATGTTCCTGTCCAAACTGCACATACTGAATGATCTGAACCTAAACAATCATATAATTCATGTTCTTAAAAGTTGTTACATTTGAAGCCGATTGTCTTTTGTTATAGCCTCCATCTTTAACCATCACATCACAACTGCAGGTGGTGAAAAATCTGTCCAATCAGGTCAGTTTGCAGCATTTGAAAGCCTCACATTCTCCATATTGAACTGAGCTGGAGCTATGAACTAATCAGTCAACCTTAAAGTACATTCGATGATTTCCCATACATTTTTAGTATGTTTAATTCAATGTTCCTATTACTGGAACATGTTTTGAAACATTTTCATCTTGTTAAATGCACTGCCATATGTAATGTCTGATGTCAGACATTTTTTCGATTGTATGTCCCTATTGATCCAAATTTTTGTTAATGTTTGAACCATTTTAACTAATCCTTACACAGACTTATTGAAGCTATTACACTTCCAGTCAGTAGATGGCACTGCTGTGGATCCATTAGGGAGACCGTAGCTCTTAGCTCTGCTCATGCGCATCTCAGAAATAAACGAGCTTTGCCGTGACCAACACGCTAACATTGTGCTCTCTATCTATTGATTCAGAGGTATTGAAAAACTCACTTTTTCATATTGTATTGTATATTGTATTCTCATACTGCTTGTATCAGCAGATTATCTACATGTTATAGAAATCGTGTGATGTTGTGAGCTGACTTTGAGGTGTTCGTGTTAAGAGTAAAAAGCGTAACTTTGAAGCTAGTTGTTCCGACCAGTGTCAGCATGCTGAGTAGTTCTTATAAACTTCGGTTTTACAATGTAGTTTTTCATAGTAGTTTGTAAGTGTAAGTTACTGACATTAGCATCCTGTAACATAAGAAAACATGTTCTATATTTTGTTCAGAGTATTAGCCAGCCAGCAGTGAGGAAATGGTGATGAGAAATACTGTTTTGAGCTAGTTTTACATTCATTCAGTAACATGGCGACGCCATCTTGTCAAGCGCTAATATTAAGTGCACGTGTATGAGAGAACATGATGTGTAAGAATGTTGTATGTATGGGTGTGTATTATGCTACGGTTACATTTGTGTTAGCAGGATATCATTGGTTATATGTGAAAGACTGTAGGTGTCCAAGTCCAGTGAATGTGAAGTGAAGTTATATTATTTTGGTATCTTTTAGTATTTTAAATTAAGTCTTGTGTGTGTATTATGTGTTAAATCGTTTTAGTTTATGTGCATTTATTTTATTATTTAGTTTCATATTATTTATCATCAGTTTGGTTACATCAATTTTATTTTTTTAATGTTTTATTATCATTTTACATGCACTTTTATCAGAGAGCGAATACAGTAGAGACAATTTGAATGTATGGGAACTGTATGCAATTGTTCAGAAACAAATGAGCTTTGCCGTGAGCAACACGCTAACATTGTGCTCTCTATCTATTGATTCACAGTTCCCAGTTTTCTTAAGCTATGCAGTGCTTCCTAGCCTGTGTAGCCATTGCTGCCGGTCCAGATTTCCCCTAGGTCTGGTGCCGGTAACATGTGGTTTTATTATGTACAATGCAGAATACAGGTCAGTCACTGAAAATAAAACCGTAACTGGGTCTTTCAGTTGTAATCAGCGACTTCAGCTGAGCTAACATCGCCACAGCTGGACAGCTTGTCAACCACTCTGACATATATCTGAATGAATGGCTCTAATCATGAATTGTGTGTGTGTGTGTGTGTGTGTGTGTGTGTGTGTGTGTGTGTGTGTGTGTGTGTGTGTGTGTGAGGGTGAAGTCTCCCAGATGGCACCCAAAGGATTTTCACTGATAGTTCCCCCTCCAGGAATTAGACCACTGGGTTTAGTTGCATCAATGGCTTTCGACCTAACAACCAAATCAAATCACCTCTGTCCCTCTGGGCCATGGATCCAGATCCACAAAGAAAAAACATCACTACTGAGGAGCTATTCTCACACACACAGGGTAGACAAAATAACAGAATAACAGAAACAGTTCACCTTGTATTGGAATCCAGGACAACTACACCACCAACTACAGCATCAGAAATAGCTTCTCAAACAGCGTCTCAACAAAAATAAGTGCTTTTAATGAGAGTCCATGTTATTTTGTCCACCTCTTCAAGTAACTGCTTGGCATAAATTGTTGAAGGGTGATATATTACACAAGTTGTATAGCAGGGAATGCTACAGCTGACAAAATGACATCACTCAACTGACAAGAGCTTTGCAGCTTTGGGAATATTAAATGGTTTTATTAATACTTTATAGCCACACCAACTTGACATCAAGTTGAAGTTGAAGTTTTTTCTACAGTAGAACTCCTTGAAATTAACAGCTGAAGACCTCCTAGTGGATTTAGTTTGCTTTAAAAAAAAAAAAAATCCTGCTCTGTCCACAGATCATCCTGTATCGCCTTAATGGTCACAGCCGTCTGTCTTCGGGTATGACAGTCCAGCTTCTGGGGGGAAACAGCGCTCAATTACAGCATTCAAATCCACACCGAGCTGTCCGAGATCATAGGCATACCATATGTGAACAGTGACGGTGGCCGACAGCCTGTCCTTAAAGGGGTTATAACCATCATATCAAGTTATTTTGGTACCTTCTTTTCGACAATTTGACCAGCATTCATGAACGTTTCACCCTGGTGTGACTGGGAAAGTAGCCCGGAGCGTTTTTCAAAGGATCTGGGTTACATTTTAGGGCAATGCTGCTTTACACTGCTTTTCAATCAGAAGGAAATGTAATTCACACTCCCATTTGCTGAACAGGAAAGCTCTGGATGCACCTACCTGTACATTTGTTTCGTCTTTAGTTTAGCACCTTTCTCACATACAGTACTTGTTATCTAAGGTACATACACACACACATAAGACACCTGTGTAATCAATATTTCCTTTTCAATTTTTTCCAAACCAAGATATAAAAAAAAACAACCTTACCACACAGACTGAAGGTCCAAGCCAAGAACTGTTGATCAGAGCTTTACGTTGGTACAAAATGAAGCCCAAATCCTTTAAGGTGCTCTCTTCCTCAATCAAACTGGGATTATGCTTTATTGATGTGGCAGGTTGTTGAAAATAGTGGCTGGTAGGTGGTCGTATTCTCAACAGGGAGTAATACCACCTCCACTACGTCTTTTCCTCGCTCTCTTCTCTCCGTCTTCTGGTTTTTCTGATGTTGAAAGAGAGCAGCAGGTGTTGTTGTTCAGGCAGGGATTTCTCTCTCGGCTAGATTTTCACCAGGTTTCTGTACAAATCCTTGTCTGGACTGTGAACCAGATAATAAGATAAGTCTGTGATGAAGTATGGGTGGATTCCTCTTAAATGAGAATGAATTCCAGAGTTGGATTTCCAAATACCAACATTATTGGACCAACAAATGTTTAGGAAAAAAAAACAGAGTTCACAAGGTTTTTCCGCAGGAGTCCAACAGGTTTTGAGGCTCTCTTGCTCTTTTTTTTTTTCCTCCTGCCGCCTCTGATGTGGTTTTCTCATCCAGCGGCCAAAAGTGTTGAACCACAGCTGTCTGACCACAGTCCCGTCTCATACAGGTCACTGCCCACTTCCTCTTCCTGTTATTGTGGTCAGTCTTCTTTGCTAGAGCTCCCTGCTACCGCTCCTTTTCCTGTCCTGGAGGGGGAAACAGTGAGAGAGAGAGGTATGGAGAGGTATGGGAGTGTTGGAAAGACAGAAAAAAAGAGAGAAGCAGAGAGGGAGCGCATATGTCAAAGCAGCTCAAAGACGCTCGCAGAGCCACAGAAAGCAGCCGGCTCATGTTCATGAAGCAGATGGAGTGAGAGAGTGTGTGAGAGAGAAAGAAGGGAGGGAGAATAAGGTGGGAGAGGCGTTACTTCTCAGTCTTTCTCAGAAAGAAAGAGAGAGACGGAGAGTGGGGGAGAAATTTATTATTCATGTGTGTGAGATAAGGATTAAGTTAAACAGGTTATTGGGGATAATCCTTAGAGATTTCCCCACATGAGGCTAGTAAATATTTCACGGGGCTGACTTCGGCGGGTGAGTGTGTGTGTTAGTGTATCTGACAGAGAGATCTTGTCTAAGCCGGTTAATGAGATGAGTCGGATTCCCCGCCACACACACACACACACACACACACACACACACACACCATCGCCATCTATTTCACTCCCCTCATCTTCTCTTCAGGGGGGAGTTGGTCGTCAGTAATTTGGTGGATTGGACAGGAAAGCCGGCTGTGTGTTTTTACTTGAAACCTCTCCCGTGGCAACAGCAGTCCTCTTTCTTTTTCACTTCCATCCCTCTCCCTCTCTTTCTCACTCTCTCTGTTTGCTCGCTCTCCTGTTTGGAGTTTCAGTTCCACTCTACATACAATATTTTCATTACAACTGGGAGCAGTACTGTCGATTATCAACATCACAAAACTCAACATTTACTCTGAATCCTCTTCCTTTATTGCAGTAGCTGTTCATGTAAAGTATCTCTCTAATAGTAAATGTATGTGTGTTTTTTCAACAAGTTCTACATACTGAAGGACAAAAAAGATTGTTTGTCACAAAACTGTTACAAATCAGCCACCTTTAGGGAACAGTTTTAGCCACTAATGCCGTGTTTCCACCGTATGGTGCAGCTCTGCTTGACTTGACAGAGTCTGAAAGAGTGAAGCGAGTGAAGTTAGATGTCAAGTGAAGAGGAATGTCTGCACTTCGTCAATTGTACAGCGTAGTGTACGCATTAAACAGCGCAGTTTTACGGGCTGCCACCTTTTTCAATCTGGGGCAAGTAAATGAAAAAACTGCAGTCGCTACTGACGGTGTCTTGGCTATTTAAAATTGGCGGGTTTATGCAGGATGTCCCTTGTCGCGCTAATGACATGGACCTGCACTGCCCAATCAGTGGTCTGTAGTGTTCTAACTCCACCTTCTAGTATCTGCTCAGCACGCTTGGAACCTGGACCAAGATGGTACCAAAAAGGTACCAGGTACAATCCCCAACTTTTGCTGATGATAAACCAAACAAGATTAAAAGAAACCAATGGTGACTAGTGGAATGTAACGGGACACGACAAGCATTGTACAGTGTCAAAGTCACATCCTTTGTTTACCCATCTTCAAACTCATGGATCTTTTAGTAAAACCATTCTTCTTGGATTGTATTTTATCATCTTATGGTACCCGAAGCAACACATTGTCACTGTATCGTCTGAGCATCTGCTTGCAATGTTACAGCAACATGCTATGACTCTTTCACTTGTGTTTGCAGCTTTCTGCATTAGCTTGTATTCAAATAAAATTTGGATAATTTATATAACCCCTCTTTCTTTTTGTTTCCCCGATGAAATACACTTTTCTAAGTGTCTTGTTTTTTACAAAGAAGAACTAACATCTAACTTCACTCTGTGTGTGTGTGTGTGTGTGTGTGTGTGTGTGTGTGTGTGTGTGTGTGTGTGTGTGTGTGTGTGTGTGTGTGTGTGTGTGTGTGTGTGACTGTCAATTTAGACAGATAAGGGAGAGACTAGTGACTTTGATGACAGTTACACACCAGAGAGAAAGAAAAGGCCTGGAGGAAAGTGTCTGAAAATATATTTTTTAAATCTATCAACCAACTTTATTCTAATCTAGTTTATGTGGTTTATGTATCTGCATTTGTAATGTAATGTCATGTAATGTAATGTTATGTACATGTTACTTAACATAAACAGCTTTGTAAGTATTGATCATTTTTGAAAACCATGCCTTTAAATCACCTTTAAATGTAGTTAAATGTGATCAAACTGAATTGGGCAGAGACAGTGATGTAGCCTATGTATGTAGAGAAAAGAACAAGAGAGGAAATAACAAACAGAAAGAGTTTTTCCTCATGCCGGCTGTCTGTTTTCTTTTGACATGTACACGAGTGATGGTTGTCCCACAAGCAAGCAAACAAAACGTCACAAATATGATGGAAACTCTCTTGTTTTACACATCTCTTTTCCTCTCCTCCTCTGCGTCTCTCTGTCATTCTGTCTTTTCAAAAATCCTCATGCTCTTGGCCTACTTTCCTAGAGAAAAAATCACTTTGGCACTAAAAATTGCATCCTCGCTCAGCTCATGACATGTAAGGAAACGGGTGATATCCCACACTGGTGGTTTGACTGGAAGAAGACCTCTGGGAGTCGAACATCAAGGACTGGAGGACTGAGAGAGAGAGATAGAGAGAGAGAGAGAGAGAGAGGAAAATGTCTGACATGCCAGATCTTTTTTAACGGTGCTATATCTGCCTAAAGAGGCCGCTTTCATCATTAACATCTGAAGTGCTTTTATATTTTTTATAAGCATATTTAGACGGTTGACAAAAAAAAACATGGAACACCCAAATCACCACCGCAAGCACTGCTACAGAGGTGGGTGATATTGGGTTGGAGCAATGTTTACATTGCTCTGAAAACCCACATATCAAAGTGATTGATTGACGGAGCTATTTTATAGACAATAATATATAAAGTCCTTTCCCACAAGCTTATTTTGTCTATATATAAAGCAGAGTTTCTGATTTTAAAGGGCAAGTTCACCCAAAAAACAACAACACATATTTTCCCACTTTCCAAACAGTGGTCACAAATTTTATTTAAATCTATGTTTGATTACTTATTTAAAGTAAAATATTGTCTTTTTAGTTTTACAAGTTGTGACGGCCCAGAGCCTGTTGCCTTGTGCCTGTGTACTGTTCTTTTTCTTGTGCACTTGCAGCTCTGTGGCTGAGGTGCTAACAACGTAACTGGGAGCACCTAGCCAGTCCTCCCAGTCTACTTAATGCCACCTGCTCAGAGGCCAGTGTGCAGCAATCCCTTCACCCAGCACCAGTATGAGTTCACCTTTGTTTGGTTATTTCCTTTGTTAGACACTGACAACATGCACCACACATTGTTTATTGTTTGCATTTTCATTTAATAAATGGCAGTTTGTTAATATTAAGTTTGCTGTGCATCCCCCTCTTTTGTTGTGGCCTGTGAGCCGGTCATATGGGATCCCGGACGAGCCCCCAACATGTTATGACCGGCTCACTGGCCACAATAAAAGAGGGACATGCACAGCAAACTTAATATTAACAAACCGCACCTCAGCCACAGACCTGCAAGTGCACAAGAAAAACAACAGTACACAGGCACAAGGCAACAGGCTCTGGGCCATCACACAAGTATTATAATTGATGTCTGCAGGATGTAACAAAGCATTAACCCTAATTGAAAATCCTTTAGAACTGTCAGGAAATTGTAGTTACTTCTACCTACTGCAGCTATGCATGGGCTCCAAAGCCTCTTCGTAAATTGGTTAGACTGGTTTAAAAAGCAGCACCAACACAGTGCTGAATTGACTTTCATTAGGCGAGTTTCTTCTTTTTCTAATTATATTGAAAGTTTTTCCCTCCATGTTTTTTCCTTTTCTCATAATTTTTTGGAGATTGGAAATAAATGGCTGCCTGTTGTCCTTAGGTCTTGAGGCCAGCATTATGTTTCATCCCCTTTAACCTTTGGTCACAACATGCTAACTCCATGCTACCTTTAATTGCAACGATTACCATTCCACACATTGTTATCTGCAAGCACCAGACAACACATAGGCCTACTTGTGTAATCAAGAAGAGCAACAGACTGCAGTTGTGAAATCTGACCTTCTGTCCATCCAGTGCATGGATGGACATTGGTATTATCCCTAATTATCACAAAGAGCTTTAAAGAAACACAGACGGGCTGGTCAACCTACATGTTAAAGGACCACGGCGCAGTTTTACTGTATCTCAATCAATTTCCCATTGACTAATAAAAGACAACATACACCAGTAAAATTAGCGACTATTGTCATATATTTCTTTCCCCATAAGCCTTTATCTGATCAGACAGTCGGAGGATGAGGAATAGTAAAGAAAAAAGCTTTCCTGGTTTTAAAATCTTTCTTTATCTCCTTTTTTACTTATCTGGTAAAGAGAACGATTACAGGTCTCGGGGCTAAAATGAGTCTTTCTTGCTGCTGTTTGGCGAGTGCTTGCATCATCAGTTGTAGGACTTTGGGTGGTTAACAGAGCCTGCCAATGAAATACAGAGTATTGCAAGTAGTGCAGTGGAGTATAAAGGCATGTCATAATATGACAAAAGCAAATATATGGTTGAAAAACTGTGAAGTAGTTCCTTAAATGATGAGAAGAGGCACCTTTTCTCCATGTGTCCTTAGCAAATTCAAAATTGGAATTACACAAATCAAAAGGAAGGTAGAAACTATTTTGTTATTGAAAAAGATAAAGATGACCAGATTGAAAACTGAATTGAAACTTAATTAGAGAAATACAGCAGTGCAGCAGTTCTTTTTGAGTCAACCCCTTTCAACTTTAGTTTAATCATTTTTTCCAATGCAAACAGATGTCTTGTGGAAATTCTGTGTAAAGCACCATGGAGAAATGCCACACTGGTAAATATTGAAAAAAGAGAGTGCAGAAAAGCTGAACACAGGTGGCTAAAGACAAATCTCCAGCTTCATTATGACATCAAAAAAATGAGACTTTGCATATGTGAAGCTTTGAATTCCCTTGTTGTTGAAAGGTACTATACAACGGCACTCGCCGTGTCTAGATGCTACTTCATGAATCCAAGGATAAACCTATTATTATTAGGAAAATAACTGGTTATGTAAGGGGGTTTCTGATCTGCTTCTACATTATGAACTATCCAGACCTTTCAGGTCCTCTGGGACAGGTCTGCTTACTGTCCCCGGAGTAAAAACTAAACACAGAGAAGCAGCAAGTAGCTGGAACAAACTCCCAGAAAACTTGCTTCTGCTTCAACTTTCAGCTCTTTTAAATCAGTGTTTAAAACTTTTCTGTTTGCCACTGACAAATCAAATTTCATATCTTTTACTCTCTTGTTTTATCTGTTATATTTTTTATATTCTATTTCATTTTTTGTTTTATTTTAAATCCTGTTTAAATGTGTCTTTTGATATTGTGTTTATTTCTGAATGCCTTTCATGTCATATGTAAAGCACTTTTATTTCCCTTGCTGTTGAAAGGTGCTATAACCTACAAAGAAACTTGCCCTGCTTGGATTCTACATCTTGAATCCAAGGTTAAACCTCTTATTACAAACTGGATAAATGGGTTTGTAAATGTTTTCACCTTAAAGTGCCCATATTATGAAAAAAACACTTTTTCTGGGATTTGGGGTGTTATGTTGTGTCTCTGGTGCTTCCACACACATACAAACTTTGAAAAAAATCCATCCATGGTGTTTAGAATGAGATACGGTTTCTGAATGTGTCCTGCCTTCAGTCTCTGGGTGAGCTGTTCAAAATCGGCACGGCTTGTGACGTCACAAGCCGAAACGAGCAGGCTAACCGGAACCATTAGCTCGTACCATTAGCGTTAGCATGCTAACGCTAATACTAACGCTAGCATGATACCTCGTTCTCAATAGCAAAGCACTGCTACAACACACACAAGTTCACCATAATCTACAAAAGAACTACTTACATGTGCGCCCTCATTTAGAAGTCTCCCAGCTAATCCTGCCTTGTAACTGACCGAAGTTGTAGAAACAGCCTTTCTTTTACTGTCTATGGAGCTAGCTAGCTGATATGATCTACATCTGAGCTACTGCGCATGTGCAAGTGCAATCAAAGATAGTACAGAAGAGGAAGAAGAAAAGAGGTCTCACTCTGTAGCTAAAACAGAGACCAGCTGAAAAGAGGATCTGCAGCAGTGAGAGAGAGCGGTGCGGTACAAAAATATGGTGTTTTTTGAAAATTAAACCATGTAAACCTATTCTGGTACAACCTTAAAATACAATTATGAACCTGAAAATGAGCATAATATGGCTGCTTTAAAACCATTAGCCTTTAAAATGCACTATATCCAGACTTTCAGAATTATTATTTCACATATTACACTTTCTGCATGAAAGACTCTGCTGAACTGTTACATTAACAGACAGAAGAAGCTTAACTTTAGAATACTCTACACCCACCTCATATGCCTATAAACAATCTTTCAAAGCTTTTTAGTGTACAAGCCAATCAGTGAATAAATTCAGCATGTATTTTAAGTCATGATTCATTAGTCGCGCTGCAGCACATTTGTTAATCGCCTCACTATCACATAAAAGGCTGTTAGAAAAGCTTTATGTAAATGTCAGTCAGTAAATTTCAGGCACAGTGATTTCAATGGTTTAATGGTTTTTACAGACTTCCTCACTGTGTTGATGCATCAGACGCATCATTCATTTCCAGTGAAGAGCTGCGTTTCTTTAGTTTTACCTCATCCTTAGCAGTTGTTGTACATTTGTGTCAAACATGGGATTATATATCAAATTAAATGTATACATTTGAGCAGATGTATTAAAATATCCAATATCATGCATGTGATTAGAGGACTCTTAACGCTTTAACTTTTATATTCCACTCGGGAAATGAATGCTAGCAAGTAAGACTTATTAGCTTCCACTTTCCGAGTGATTTCAGTTAGGCGTTACTTTATGTCCCACATTGAAACTCACAAAGGGGGATCTAGCTCGCGTTAGTCTCGCTTTGCCAGACTTCCTCCAAAGCGTGCTGCAGGACGGTCTGGCTGCTCCATATAGCATTTGGGGATGGGAGGAAAACGTGCTCAGGTTTATTGGCATTTCTTTAAACCAATCACAATTGTCTTGGACGGTGCTAAGCACCGGAGAAAAGCCGCAGTGCGCTGCAAAATAGGCTCGGAAGGAACTTGTTTTGGTGGAACATGTGTACGTTTAAAAGTTGTTTTAGTCGTGCAACAGAAAACTCAGATTGGACAGATAGTCTAGCTAGCTGTCTGGATTTACCCTGCAGAGATCTGAGGAGCAGTTAACCATAGTCCTCATAAATCGTCCGGAGTTTAAAATGCAAACACAAAGGAAGCCCAAGGCAACGGATATCCGGCCTAAATGGGTGAAATCCGGCGGATTTTCCGGCGGCAACGGGGCAATCCCGGAAGTGGAACGTTAAGGATATAGACTAAGCTGGCGTTAGTTGTCTCATCTTCATGGGTCCAATTGTGGTGATGGAAAATGATCAGACAACAAAGCCTTGTACTTTAACACAGGAGGCTGCTGTTCGTTTCTCGTTTCCGACCCAGCCCAGTCTCATGGCAGTTCGTGAAATGGTCACGTTATTGAATCTATTGATTTGTGTACTGAACACGTTAATGTTATTTTCACGAATTTTAAAGTAATGTATTTCAATGGGAAGCATATTTCGTGATCACAGAACGGTTATGGTAACGAGTAGTATTGATAAGGCGAAAATCCGTGCAGGGAGGTTGGTCGGGGTGGTGGATGGGTCAAACAACACAGGACTTTCCTCCCGGAGATCGGGGATCGCGTCCCACGTGTTGCAGTTCCTTTCCGCGTTATTCTCTTCCTAACCACAACCGTCCCGTTGTTGTCGGCATCTCCTGCGTGTGACGGTTCCTTTCCCCGTTATTCTTTTCCTAACCACAACCTTTCCCTGTTCTTCTTTTCCTAACCGCAGCTGTCCCGTTGTTGTGGCCGGCGTGTGGCATTTCATGTCCCCGTTGTTGCGTGCCTCAGAGACCGCGGATCGTGTCCCTGCGCCAGGGATCGCGTCCCGTGTGTGGCGGTCCGTCCCGTTGTTGTCGCTGTCGTTGTTGTCGAAAATCGTGACCTGTACACAAAATAAACGAGAAAATCGTGACCTGTACAGGAATCAATAAATTAAAATAACGTGACCATTTTACAAACTGGCGTGAGACCGGGTTGTTCCAACCAACAGTCAACGTTGGTTTCTTTTAATCATGACCATAATCGTTCCCAAACCTTAACCAAGTGTTTACTATTGTAACCATGATGACAAAGCTCTCCTAAACTTAGGGAAGTAGTCTCTTTAACTCAAACTTTCCCTAACTATGTATGTGTATTTTGTGCCTTATCCTAACAAAACCTTACCCATAGAGTTGTTACATCATAATGTTTTTGTTTTTACAGTGATTTGTAACGTTTTTGACGGAACAGACAACTGACTCACAGCAAAAGGTAGTCCTCCATAAGCAACACTGTGAGCTGCATCATGATTTGAGAAACGATGCAGAGTAATGTAGTCAGAGTTTTGCTGGGAGCGTCCAAACAATTGGGACTAAGCAACAGCTAACAACATCAGTCTAATATAGATTTGGTCGAGATCTTTTTCTCAGTTAAAAATGCACAGACCACAATAAAGAGTCAGAAACCAGCTTACAGCTTACTTGTAAGACTTGAAAGATCAACAAAATACCTTTAAAATGTTTTGGCCAAGGATGCACCATCCACAGGAGGGAAAGATCTCTGGTGTATCAGCTACTAAAAGAGAGCCTAACAGAAGCCTTGCTGCCTCAGGCAAGCTGTGGCTACCCTGCTTCATCACAACAAACAATTTACAACAGATCAGACTGAGTTGCAGGTGATTTAGTGTTTGCTTTTGCTTTCCCTTATGCTGTCAGTCAGCTAAATCTAGAAGTTCACTGTGAGTTCTAAAGCTCTCCAAAGTCATTGGTTCCTTCTGCTTTTGATAAGCTGTAATCAAGAGTAATGGAGTGACACATGTAAGTATAGTTTGCTAAAGTATATTTGTCAAAGCCTGTATAACAAATATGATCTAATGAATAGTTTCAGCTAAGAATCAACGATGCAGCTAAAGCCTGTCTCTGCTGTTGCTATTCAGCACCTGTTTACCTGCGCTTGTACAATTTATTATAAGTAAGAGTATATCTGTCCACTGGTTGGTCTTATTTATTGCATCAAAGTCTATAAATAACAGCAAAAATAAACCAAATGTTCTGATGCTGGTGGCTGATTTAACACAGTATGTTGTTTTTTGTCCTAGTAACTAAATTCTGACACATTCAGAGCACTTTGCGCTCTAAAACTGTTGTGAAAATCGAGTCATCGCGAACAAAGAAAAACGCCTAACTCTCCCATGACCTTGGCTAAAAAAGAACGTAATTTCAGTTTTTACTAGCTTCAATTATTACGACACACAGATCCGGAGAGATGGGACATTAACCCCTACTGTGTGCATATGTGTGTGAATACTTTTGTGTGACTATACTTTGTGTGTGTGTGTGTGTGTGTGTGTGTGTGTGTGTGTGTGTGTGTGTGTGTGTAAATAGACAAAGATCCCTGAGGACAAATGATGAGGAGATGATATCTTGTGAAGTGTGCCCTTTAAAAATAGCAGGGTCGCTGTCAACTTTACTCAGCTTTGGATGAGCTTTCTGTTTCTGTGTGTGTGTGTGTGTGTGTGTGTGTGTGTGTGTGTGTGTGTGTGTGTGTGTGTGTGTGTGTGTGTTTATGTGTGTGCGTGTACGCCCCTACATGCCACCATGATCTATGTGTGCACTATTGTGTGTGTTTGGAGCACAACCCTTCCTCCACTATGTGTGTGTGTGTTTGCGTAGACAAGTAACAGCTATTAGGATCTGTCGTCTGCATGACTGAGCTCTACATGACCTGTCTGTGTGTGTGCGTGTGTGTGTGTGTGTGTGTGTGTGTGTGTGTGTGTGTGTGTGTGTGTGTGTGTGTGTGTGTGTGTACAAATAAATGTGTGTCTGCATAGAGGTATGAGGTGCATTTAACCAGAGCTCCTATGACAGAACATGGTAATGTGAAATACCGCCTCAGGGTGACACACAGAAAAAGAGAGAGAGAAAGAGAAAGAGGGGGTTGGGGGTAATACAAGAGGAAGATGATGAAACAAAGGAGCAGTATAAAACAAATATCAACATTTACAGTATTTAACATTAACCATTTCACTATTACCATATTATGATCTTGTATTTTCGGGAACTAAGTAAACATGCATGTTTTGCTGACCTAATATTCAGACTGAATGGCCATTTAGTTACCCCATCTTTATTCAGTGTTCTTGTTTGCTACATTTTGTGGATGCAGGAGATGATTTTGCCCTCACATGTCACTACTGACTGATGGATTCAACGGCTCTCATATAATGTCAACACTAAAGGCCTCATTTTGCTATAGCAAAGTGCTTTTCTGGACTTTTGGGGGCTCTTACAGTTTCTGGGAATCCCTTATCAATGTTCAAATAAAGAGAGTTGAAGTTCCCACAATTTTTTTAACTTTCTGAAACACACAATTTTGACAATCAAAAAAAAAAAAAACACAGTTGAGTCCGGTCGAACCTGGCTCAACTTTTGTTAACTGTTTAATAAAGATAAAATGATTGCCGCCATGACAACTTTCCAGAACAGCAAAATCCTGTTTGTGAGCATTATAAACAGCTGTGCAATGTTTTGGGTTTCTGATAAACTTTCAAACCCCTTGCATTCTTTAAACGCAAGGCTGTTTTCAGAAAATGTACCTTTTGTAAAAAATCCACAACAAGGTGTCATGATAAAGGAAAAGAATAGATTAGGTAAACTCAAAGATTTCCACATCAGGCTGTGTTTAAATAAGATTAAGCATTTTCACAGCGGCTCTTTCAACATATAGCACACAGGTGTAATTAATAACACTGACGATGGCTGCATTTCATTTAGATGATCTAGTTCCAGTGCCCTGGTATCATGCATGCTTGCAAATAAACACCTTTACTTCAAATGCTAAGACATATCGAAGTGTTTGAGAAGTGGGCATTGATTCAGAGGTATGAAAAGAAGCTACTGCTTTGGCTGGATGAAAAATTGTATTGGAAACATTTGACTTGATGGTGGCGCTAGATGAAAAGTTAAGTTAAGAGAACAGCTACATTAATACAATTAATCCTGAGGGGACAATGGATGTGCATATGAAATATGGCAATGCATTCAATAGTTGTGACATTTTACAAATAAACACAAACGTCAACCTCATATTGGCGCTAGAGGAAAGGTTAGGGCATCACCAAAATCAGCAGGCTTCACCCTCTGGGAACCATGAATGAGCGTTCAAAATTGCATGGCAATACATCAAATAGTTATTGAGATATTTAAGTCTAGACCAAAGTGGTGGACTGACAGATCGAGATTTGCCATCCATTCCATTAGCATGGCTAAAAATCAGGTTGTATTACACTTAGGCAGATGAATGTAGTCTAAAAGGCAGTTTTAAGCTTTTATTAGAAAGGAGTATAGTAGGTGTAGAACATTCCAGAGAAATATGAAGGTAGAGAAGAAGTAAGTAGGGGGGGTAAGAAAAGGAGGGAGGCGCTGAAGGATAGAGGAAACTCTGTTAGTCATGCACGCTCACACACACACACACACACACACACACACACACATACACACACAATTAATATGCAACGCCCCGATTAAAATCCAGAGATACGAAACGACCTACAAAATTCTGCCAAACTGACTGTCCTCCCTGCTGCCTCGTCTTGTTTCACTCCCCCTTCTCTCCTTGTCTCTCCCACCTGTCTGTCTCTTATTGCTTCTGTCTTTCATCACTCCCTCCACTCTGTGGCCAGAACCTGTCAGAGGTTGAATCAATGACGAGACGTCTGAGGGTATCTCTGCGTGTCTTTGGATGGAGATAAAATGTGTGTGTTTGCACATATGTACCTATATGTATTTCTTCCTCATTATGCAGACATTTTGTGATTGTGTGGTTTAATGTGCTCTGCCTTGCTCTCATCTCAGTATTTCATACATCAAAAAGTGTGAAAAAACACGTGTGTGTGTGTGTGTGTGTGTGTGTGTGTGTGTGTGTTTCTTTGAGGATGCTAACTAGTGGATGCTAAATAATGCAGCGTTCTGCCGAATGCCTCTCCTCCCCAACAACATCCCCATTAGTGATTCAGGGTTTGATAATGTTAATGCTTTTAACACAGTCACTCCTCATTCACATCAAACTGGAGAAAATAGCAGGGTTGGAGAGGCTCGCACATACAGTATACACAAATTTGGGCAGAGGCAGAACCACATAGACAGACTTGTACCAAACCACAGCGCATACATAGAGAGACAAAGACATGCAAAGATACTCACAGAAACATATACTGACAGATACATGCAAACATATAAGCTGGATAAGAAAGAGGTGCAGAAGAGCAGAGCTTTTGATCTTTTTTTTTATTTATTAGTCCATACCATCTAATCAAATGGTCTCTTCGCTGTTTTCTCTGTTTCTGCTGTGCCATTTTTAATTGTTGGTAGCATGTATGTTTGCCAGGACTAGCTAAAAAAAGATACACTGATACACAAGAGACTTTCCTGTTAAATAAAAGAAAAAATAAACTAGCTGACTGGCTATCAAAGAGGTTAGAAGAGCTGCGCATGTGATCCGGAAGGTCTTCAAATTGCAGCTAAAGAAGCAGGCTGTCCAATTTCCTGAGCAGTGTAACTCCACTTTTGGCGGGGGGAGGAACCAGATGTGCTTCCTCTGATACACACAATGGTGTCAGCCACTGCTCTTCACCTGCCACTGCTGAGATTCCCCAAGAGGTCATGACAATGAGTGGAGATCCAAGATCCCACCAACCTGCAGTAGTTACAAGGATGTGATCCCTCACTGACTTCCCATCCTCAAACAGTGCCAACAAATCAGATACGAACTACAGACACGTGAATCTGCAGGATGACTTTACGACACCAAAACAAACTGTGGTGCAAATGGAGAAAAGAGCATGGCTTTATCAAGAGAGGTGAATTTGACGAAGTGAGTCATTTTCTACCAGTGGCCAACTATGGTACTGCAACAAAAACATGGCCCAAAAACTTTTTACCTATAGACCTCCCGTTAACTAGACACCTTGAATGACAAACATGGTCAGTTATTACTCTGTATAAATCATTTATAAATCAGGAAGGGTCAAATCTTGCCTTGACATTAATCATAAAGCCCATGGCCCACTATTTGGCTATGTGTCCAGTTGGCAACACAATTTAGAAGTAAATCAGGTGGAGAAATGAGCTTGTTCAGCATATGTACTGTATGAGTTATTTTTCTTGGAATGAATGGCCGCCTCCTTGGATTCCGGTATCAACTCCCATAATACACCAGTGCCTTTCAGAGGTTTTCCTAATGAAAACATTATCTGTGTAACAGAAAACCACAGTTTATAGGAAATGTGGTCATATTTTTTTTTTTAAATCACAAGTACTAACAATGATGTTAGATGCCAATCATTTCTACTATCAATGTACAGATGTTTAAATTCTCTACGTGGCACTTTCAGCATCTTACAGCTGCACCAGTAAGCAGCGCAGTTCAACACTTTGTTTACAGGCAAAGGCAGTAATGCCTGACTTCTAAAATGAGGCAATAGAAAACCAACTCACATTGCAGCAAATACCATTAAAATGCAAAACCGTGAAACTGGCATGCGTTTTATTCCCCCTTGTTTGTATTTCGGGCCGCGCTCAGCAAACAAGGTGAAAAGAATGAGCTCCCGACTTTAAATACAGAAAAAAAGTGACAAAAAGTCTTTATCTTTTCAAATGACTGAAATTCAAATGAACTCACAGAGCAGAAACAGAAAAATGTGTTCAGTTTAAACTGCCTGAGGCAGAAAGGGAGAAATAAACATGCTCTGCACGCTTCCTTTTGTTATTCCTCCCTCTCTTTTGGTTTGAAAATGGAGCATCTTTAGAGGAATTCTACATCACTGGGACATTTTAGATTTATAGAGAAACCAATATAAATGAAGTATGTCTTCATTGTTTCAGATACAGCATTGTATTATTTAACATCCACACCCAAATTTGAAACGCAATGATTGCTTTGTCTCATTTTATATTCAGAGATGCTTTGTGTGCGCTCCCTTCTAACTTACTGCTTAACGTATTTATTCTCTTTTTAATCATTTGTCTACAGGCACAGGAATATTGTAGTTTCCACTATCTAGGAACCGTGCTGTTGGGATCACGGTATGTCCCTTTTAATTAGAACATCTTCGAAATGTGTTAAAACTGTAACTTAAATGTAAATAATTTCATTTCCAAGATCACCATACTGTGAGGTTTTCTTTGACACCGTTATGCAGCTATGATACGGAGAGCATCAAGGTTAAACTGTTTTTTATGTTTTCAGTAGGTGATCTCCGTCTTTCCGTCTCTCTGGTGATGCAACCTCTCCTCACTCCTTGCCAAACGGTGCTAACTAGTACCCAGACTCTGGGACCGCCTCCCACATGCCTTTTCTTGTTTTTTCTTCTTCTTTATGAGTGTTTTTTCTCCTCTGCATGCAATTCAAATGCCCTCCCTAGAAGCACGTGGAGTGCTGAGTGGGCCAAACAAATCTGACTGAGTTGTTTATCACAAGCGCTTGAATGTCAACTTGGCAAAACCTGCAGCTATAGCTGTTGTGAGGGGAGGAATGAGAGTAATTACACAGACTGACAGACATAAACACAAACAAAAAGCTTGCAAGAGATGCAACAGCGCAATCAGAGACACAAACACACACACAGTGTTTTTTTTATGATAAATAGACCGAGGCGATGCTTTCATGTTGTCTCTCAGTTTACTGTATGATGAAGCCATTAATTCTCTCTCTATCTTTCTCTCTCTTTACTTTATGCCTCTTTCTTGCAATCTCTTACCCTTCTTTCTTTCTCTCTCTGTTTCCATCTATTTCCCTTGTTCCTCCTCTCTCCCTTTCCCCTATGTTTCTCACTTTCTGGTTCAATGATTGGAGACTTCAAATTGCCACTGAATTTCATCATGAAACCCCACTCTGCTCCTACTGCCCTTGTTGCCTCCTGCCAAACACACAGAGATATGCTAGCACACACGCAAGCTCATGCTAACATGCCACCAGAACCTTATTATTCAGGGTTTCTATCAACACACCCATGTCAAAAACGGTTAGAGAAAAAGGGGCTCTGAAAGAGAAACAACAAAAAGAAAATTGGAAGTTTCTTGTTTGCTAAGAGCGAAGAAAATATTTATTGAAGCGCCTGATGCACAGAAATCCACAAAAGTGCACAGAGCACAGGAGGGAGATAAAAATGACTGCAAAAGAACATTCAAATAGGCAGGTAATGTGTTTCGAGCTCAGTGTTCTCCCTCCGGCTGCAACTAAATACTTCACCCAAACATGCATATATTCAACCAAATTGACATGCAGGTACCATCACTAAATACTCCTGGATGGTCCTCTGGGTTTCAGAATAGTATTTCAAAATATCACACCCATTCATTCTTATTTCACTAGCCAAATGCAAGTAAAGAAATATATTTCATTGAAATACAAATCTATCTTTAGTCACTTCTTGCTTTGACTAATTCTAGCACAACTTTGATTCATCCGTTTGCCAGATCTCATCAACTGGCAGGTCTTTCCAGTGAAAAATCCTTGTGTTGAGTGTTACACCTCCAAAAGTGGGTTGTTTAAACAGAAGATCAGAGTTACCATGAGCAGTCATATCTGTGGCTAAATGAGTCCTTTCACTCCAGTTTTTATGCACAGAACAATCTGGATCTCCTGGTGGACAATATTCAAGTCTCAACTCTGTGGATGCAATGCCAAAATGTTTTATTTTAGACAATTATACAGGTATCTGTGCCATTAGTCATTGTCAAATTACAAGCCAGGCACACATCATGACTATTATTCCACTAGTTGCACCAGTATTTTTGGAATGAACTAAATAGTGAAGGACAATATTATTATTATTTCATTTTAGTTTTTTGGGGGGGGCTTTTTATATCACAAAACAGAAATATATCTCACATAAAACAATCAGCAAATCAGTTGAATTACAATGTATGTGTGAATATGACTTTTGTGGCAATCTGCCTCTTAAGAATATTAGATATCGCTAGTGTGCAAATGTGATGTTTTAACCCAGTGGTAGTACTAACAAGAAGGGTTTATCCTCTTGGGAGCATAAATGTACTCAGTAGTTTTGTGCAATCTGCACTTCAACGTTTGGCGTTTGTTTTGTACAAAATGGGTAGTTTGAGGACCTTGAGGAAAGGGCAGGTCATCTCTAAAAACATCAGGAGTTATCTTCTGCGAACAATTTCTATCTACAGCAGATTTCGTGTAAGGCAGGTTGAGTTTCTGAAGCGTCAGACTGACACTGACAGACAAACATCTCTCAATCCATGGCCACTAACTGAAAAAAAAACTTACTTGAAAGCTTAGCTGGAAGCTTTGGTTGTTCAAATTACACTTTGAGCTTACAAGTGAGGTCACTTCATTGTTGACAAAAGGAAATGGGTCACACATCTGATGCAGACCTGAACACGTTCATAGACTGGTCAGCTGGCCTTCAGTTATCTTTAGCACACAACGTTAGTTCCACTGAGGATTTCCTCCTGCTCGTGTGTATGTGTGCGTGTGTGTGTGTGTGTGTGTGTGTGTGTGTGTGTGTGTGTGTGTGTGTGTGTGTGTGAGAGAGAGAGAGTGTGGGATTTCTAAAAACGTGAAGCTTCATCCTCTGTGGATCACACATATCTGCAGCTGATTTTGTAACTGTTGAGTGTAAATAAAAACAATAATCAACTGATCTATTCTAACTTTAACACTTGAGTAGAGTTGGTCATCCAACTTGTTTCTGCAACAGCCAGAGTACTGAAGCGAAGTACTTGCGACATTGTAGAGTTTAAATCATTGTTGTCCAGCTGTGGACAGGTCACAAGTTTCCATTGGCTCAACAGGAAGGCAGAGGTTACAGGGTTTCACAGTGCTCTGTGTATGTGTGTGTATTACATGCTGCTACTGTTTCAATAGGAGGAAGTCAGTGTGACCCTGCACAGCTGCAAAAAAAAAAAAATTTTCACCCTGCTCACTTTGTTGAGTTGTGATGTACTCACACTTACTGTCCTGTAGGCCATTGTGTGTGATTCATAAGAGAAAAATGAGCGAGTGATTCATTCCACTTGATTCTAGGTGAGAAGAATGCTGCCTTAAAGCAAAGAGCTGGAGGAGATCAAACTTTCACAGACCAAACAAGGGACCCACGCAGATATGGTGGGAAAGCAGAAGCATTAGAAACGGGGAGGGAAACATGCAAAGACAATATCCATCAGATGTTACAAGCTCACATATTTAATGTATTTCTGTAGCAGAGATCCGTGCACATCTCTCTCGCTCTTTTTTTGCCACTAAGTTCGACCTTATAACGCTCTCTCTATAGCAGCTTGGTACACATTGTTTGTCACTGTACAGTACTCACGACATCTATTGAATGTCTGTCCGTCCTGGGAGAGGGATCCCTCCTGAGGCTTTTTCCATTTTTCCCCAATAAACCTCACTTGTTGATTTAACTTTCATAGTAAGTAAGTTAGTAAGTAAAGTTTAATTTTATATTATATAGGGGCTGTTACGGCTAGAGCAAACAAACACAACTTAGGCTAAATGTGACCGTCAACATATTGAACAACACTAAACCCGAGGAATAATTAAAGTAAATCAAAGTTTATTTACAACTTAACTACAGTTAATTAAACCAAAACTATGGGAGTCTGGAGGTCTGGCTAAAAAGAACAAAAGAACAGAAAAAGCCCGAGCCAAGCCATCAAGTGCCGTCGGACCCAGAACCCCTTAACTAAAAAGTAGTAACTAACTAACAGAAACAAAGCCGCGAAAACTAGACTACCAGACCTCCATCCTCAAAGCAATCAAAACACAAAAGAAAGACAAAAGTAGATAACAAAAGGAACAAGGGCGATCCAAGCTGCTTCAGTCACTGCCTCAGGCATTCCTGTCTCCCAGCCTCTTATATCCAGGGGCGGGGCCACCCTCAATCAGAGATCAGGAATACCTGAGATGAACAGAGAGGAAAAGAGAGCAGGGCGGGGAGCACATAACACCCCCACCATAAATTAGTGACTATTACTTTTATTTATTTTTTGTAAGAAAAATGTGGCGTGTGGCGTTTTGTTTCCCGTAGTCTTCCTAATCACAACCGTCCCGTTATTGTCGCGCGTCCCCAGCGGCCGTCTCCCGGCGTGTGAGGCGCCCTTTCCCCGTAGTGTTTTTCCTAAACCCAACCTCCGCCAACCCGTTATTGTCGCGCGTCCCCCGCGGCCGTCTCCCGGGCGTGTGAGGCGTCCTTTTCGGCCGTCTCCCGGCATGTGAGGCGTCCTTTCCCCGTAGGGTATTTCGTGCTGGCCACCACATAAAAAAACGAGAAAAACGTCCTTGTGAACACGTATTAATAGATTAAAAATAACGTGGCATTTACACAAACTGCCGTGAGACTGGGTTGGACAATGCGTCAGCCACAACATTATCCCTGCCACGGATGTGTTTAACGTCTACATTGAAGGCTTGCATGAAAAAGCTCCAGCCTTTGATTTGTGTTACGCATTGTCTGCAAAAACACGAGAGGATTATGATCAGTAAAAACGGTGACGGGAACATTAGATGACCCAACATACACCTCAAAATGGTTTAAAGCCAGAACCATCGCAAGAGCCTCTTTCTCGATCGTAGAGTACACGCGCTGATGACGATTGACCTTTTTGGAGAAGTAGGACACTGGATGTTCCACTCCATCAGCACTATCTTGGAGCAGCACAGCTCCCGCCCCCAATTCGCTCGCATCAATTGCCAGTTTAAATCGCTGATCAAAATTAGGCGCCGCAAGCGCAGGAGCATCAGTCATCAGGGCTTTAATCTGTTGAAAAGCATAGTTACATCTGTCAGACCACACAAATCGAACTTTTGGGCTCAGCAGGTCAGTTAATGGTGCAGCTACAGCATAAAAGTTTTTACAGAACCCCCTGTAATATCCAGCCATCCCAAGGAAACGTCTCAGGTCTCATCTGGAACCAGGAACTGGAAAAGCCAAAATCGACTCCACCTTGGACTGGACCGGACGCATTTCACCTCGGCCCACAATTTTTCCCAGACAGACCACAGTTGCTTGACCAAAGTCACACTTTGCCAGGTTAAGCGTCAGGTTCGCTTTGTTTAGCCTCTCAAACACTTTCTCTAGTTGATGAATATGACTTTGCCAAGAATTTGAGTATATTATCAAGTCATCCAAATAAGCTTCACAGCCAGAGAGACCAGACAATACAGTATTAACCAGCCTCTGAAAAGTCGCGGGCGCATTACGCATCCCGAAAGCCATCACTGGCATACGGCAAAAAATCATCAGGTGTTACAAAAGCGGAAATCTCTTTAGCTTGGTCAGTTAGTGGAACTTGCCAGTACCCTTTTAGTAGATCAAGCTTAGTTACATTTGAAGCACCGTCAACATGGTCAACACAATCCTCCATCCTAGGCAAAGGATAGCAATCAGGTTTTTGTCACGGCATTCACTTTTCGAAAATCTGTGCAAAAGCAGTCAGATTTATCAGATTTGTCAACCAACAAGCAGGGAGAACTCCACGAGCTCAAACTGGGCTCAACAATACCATGGTCAAGCATGTACTCAACCTCTCTCTTAAAACGTCTACGCTTATCAGGATTAACACGATATGCATGTTGCTTAATCGGTGCTGAATCACCTATATCAATGTCATGTTGCAAGATAGTCGTGCATGAAGGTACGTCCGAAAACAATGACCTATGTGACAAAATCAGGTCCACAATATCAGTGTCAGGCAAGTGAGCTAAGTGAGAATCAAGCTTGTTTAACATTTCTGAGTAAATGCATTCGCCTTGTTCCAATATTTCGAGAGGAAGATGTCGATAAGTATTTCATTCTTTTCGAGCGTGTAGCAACAACTTTAAAGTGGCCTGTAAATGTGTGGACACTGTTATTGCAGTGCGTACTTACTGGTAAAGCTCAGGAGGTTTACGCAGCGCTGTCTCCTGAAAGTAGCCTTGATTATGAGCAGGTCAAAGCTGGTATTTTGAGGGCATATGAGCTTGTGCCGGAGGCTTATCGCCAGAAGTTTCGCGGGTATAGGAAGCCGGAGTCTTTAACGTATGTAGAGTTTGCTCGTGAAAAGGAGTTGTTATTTGATCAATGGTGTGTAGCGCAAGGAGTGAAAACTTTAGGTGATCTTAAAGCTTTGATGCTGATAGAGGAATTTAAAAACTGCTAACCAGAGAGAGTCACCACTTATTTGAATGAGCAGAAACCTGTAAAGTTGTCTGATGCTGCAGCTCTTGCTGATGAGTATGTTCTCACTCATAAATCTGTGTTTGGTGAGAGATTTGTTGCGCAAAATCGGGTTAGTGATAACCGGTTTAGAGAAGGTTTGAGTGTTCCTGGTTTTCCATCTAAAAATTTGTCCAGTAGGCCTAGTGCAGACAGGAAGTTTAGGGAGGGTTGGGGATCTAAGGAGAGCCCTGTGTGTTTCTATTGTAAGGCGCGGGGACGAGATGAACAGAGAGGAAAAGAGAGCATATAACAGGGCTGCTGCTGCTTTGTATTAAGTCAAATATTAAGTAAGTGTTACTAATATAAATTTAGAATTGAATTACTAAGATGTGATCCAGTAGTATAATTATTTTATGATTAAATAAAATTACCATGAAAATGATAAAAAAGAAATGGCCCTAATACACAAATTGAGTGAGGAACAAAATGCTGTGAGTGAGTCTGAATAAAAAACTAATTTCTTATCTCACTTTCTCTCTATCTGTCTCTCTCCATTGTCCTTCAGTGGCCTTGTGACATGCATTATCCCTCTTGTTACTCTCTCGCTTTCTCTCTCTCCACATGTCGGTTTCATATCGCTTGCAGTTTCTCTTCTTTATTCAGTGAACTTGATGAATATAACCAGAAACGCTGAGTTTTCTCTTTCAGTGACTGTATTCCCACACTCTCCCAAATCACCTGATAAAACAGGATGAAATAGAATTGAATTCAACAGAATACAACAGAATACAATAGAAGACTAGACTTTAATGGATAAAACCGAAATCCATTAAGTGGATGGCAGCTTTCTCTAATAAAATCTCTCTCAATGTATTTTCATGTACAGGTTATTCCGTAATGTAATTCAGCCAGAGGAACAGAGCCAGCCATGCATGACTGACCAGTGGACCAACAGGATTACACAGACAGTAGATTTGGAAGCTCCTTTCAGTTTCACACTGCAAAATCTATTAAGAACATCTCTGATCTGTCTGAAGTCAGATGCACATTTCTCTCTTAATCCCATTCTTCTTTTCTCTCCTTTTGTTAAATTCTGCACCTAATGTTTATTTTTAGGCCATAGTTAGTGTCATGGCTGCATGATCGTCAGTCTGTTGTTAAGTCCACCACTTTGATCCAGACTGAAAACAGCTGTTGGATGGATTGCCATGACATTTTCTACAGAAATACATGTTCCCCAGAGGATGAATCCTTCTGACTTTTGTAGTCCTTAGTTTTCCTCTAGTGCCACCATTTAGGTTGACTTTTTTTATAATGAAATATCTCAACAGCTATTAGAAGGATTGTCATGAAATTTAGTACATACACTCATGTTCCCCTCAGGGTGAACTGTAATAAAACTTTATCTCCTGACGTTTCATCTAGCACCATCATCAGGTCAAGTTTCAATAGATGTAGATGTGTTCTGTTCCACTATTAGCCTAGAAATCTAGAGCACCCTAGCGGCAGCAAATGACGGCAGAGTTGCGACGGTTCCGTGTGAATTCCCTGCTACTTGAAAACAAAGACGATGGCTGCTGCTGCTGGCAAACAGCTGTCTTTCGAGTCAGCTTTGGCCGCGACTCTGGAAGACTTGGAGTTAATCTTTTCTTTGAGAAAAGAACAAAGAACGGCACTGAAGTCATTCTTAAAAAAGGAAGATGTGTTCGGAGTTTTGCCGACCGGATACAGCAAAAGTTTAATCTATCAACTAGCTCCGCTACCTTCTTCGTTGCTCTGGTTGGTTGTAGTGCTATCCTATTGCGTGCAGAGGGAATTTGAAAGACAACTGTTTATCCCGCCCCTCGGATTGAGCCCTGCCAATGGTGAGTTCCCAGACCCAACATCTTCATGTGGGTCTGGCTTGTCAGGCGATTCCACTATAGGATGCTCAAATAATGTAAATAATGTCCTAATAATCACTGTCAAAGTAAACACATTAGCTTTACTGACATGGCTTCCTGCCCCCTCTAATGGAACAGAGCTGTCGTTAATGTTATTAGTTACACCTACTGCATGTTACACCTTTTCCTGATATGCCAAGCCGAGATGCACATTTCCTGACTTTCTGTCCCTCGTGACTGTAGGGAGGGTTCTTCCTTAAGACTGTCTGATTGTGTTACAAATTCTCTTCAGCTTTCATGATTTATTTTTTTTATTTCAGTTAATTGTATACTCTCATGTTCACATTATTAATTTTGGCTGACCCTTCCTTTATTTGTTCAGCTCAGCTCAGTTTGCTGCTTTGGTATCAGTGGATCATTCTGTTGTATTGTGATTCTCCAAAACTAATAAATAATGATGGACACTGCCCACACACGTTGAACTCCTCTGCTCTCTTTCCTCTCCTGATATTCAGCAGTGAGACTCCATTATGTGGACTTTCTGTCCCAAAACAGATTATCTGATTTTGATTCTCTGAACAGATTCACTAAGAGCTGAGAGGGGCGATACAGCTTTCAAGCCAAACTTTTACATTCTACAAATCCTCTTCCTCTATCTCCTTTTTTGCTCTTTGTCCCCCCACAGTTAATACTTTTATTATACTTTAAAGAGGCTTTGCATTTATGCAGTCATGACAATCCACTGGGGAATTTGTTGCACAAACAATTGTAAATATATAACAAACCAGCCATAAAAGTATGAAGCAGTCAGAGTTGTAGCTTTGGTTAAAGTCAGTTCAGTGGGCTTTTTGTATTTTTTGTTAGATAAGTAGCCAGCAGGCAGGTTTACAGGCTGTGATCTAGTGATATAAAATATGAAGTGGAAAGTTCTCAGAATCTTGTATATAAATAATATACTCAAATGTTTATCTGGTGCACCACAGGGATTACTGCATTCTGAAAGAAGAAAACTGAACTAATATCTTGTGAACTGCCCCAGTTGTACAAAGTAAAAAAAATAAAAAATAAAAAAGTCCACAAAGTTTCAGTCAGAGCGAACAATCCTTCCTCCTCCTCACATCTGTGTGTGTGAAAAACAGCAAAACAACAACCCGAGAGTCCCATCACCAACAGCAGAGTTCTGTTATGACAACTACGCATTCTGGCCACGACGCTGACCGAGCAGGCACGATTCTATTTGTGTCCAAAGGGTGCGTCCAGATGGAGGTGTGAGAGGTGAAAGGTCGTCTTGTGTTCATGTGTGCTTGTCAAGGTTTGCTGGATTCCACAGAAGTAAAATGTTTTGCTGATACGATGCAAAGAAAGCATCACACGCCTTCAATGTAGGCCTATTTAATAATGAATTTAGGCCAAACTGACTATAGGCAAGAGTGATAGAATTTGGTGCATTAAGAAAGTAGTTTTGTTCTTAAATTCTGTGCTTTGTTTCTTTAACATTATTTTCAGTAGCATTTTTTTTTCTTTTCCTTTTGGTTTTGACAGTGGGTGGGCTTAGTGTGTCCCAAAGGGCATTTAGCAAGTGATTGGCACAGGTCAAGAGTCACCTCTGAACCACCCACCTCACTCGAGTTTCACTTTCCAAAAGCAAACAGAAACATGGAGATGGCAGAAAATTAAATACCTTAGGCGGGTTACCTCTAAAATTTTGATTTTGTATTGTTCTGTTTGCCGTTTTATAAATCAATGTTTCAGTTGATGCTGTTAACATGAAAATACTAGTTCTGTTGATGATGAATTGATTAACTTTCTATCTAGCACAATTTGTCTTTGGCTTATGACTTATAATACTTGCAAACTAGAGAGAGCATTATTTGTCAATCCACGGTACATGTAGTAAGCAGTTGAAATGTATCTTACTTATCTTTATACACCCATGGACGCAGTCTGGGGCTTCGGTGCCTTGTTCAGGAGGCAAACTGGCACCTCTTCAGCTGCCATTCCACTCCTTGGTCTGTATGGGGACTTGAACCAGCAACCCTCTGGTTCCCGAGCTAAGCCCCAACAGACTGAGCTACCGCTGCCCCTAATTAACTAATGACATTCATTGTGTTTAGTTCTAATTAGTAAATGTTGAACGAGTGCTAACAGCTAAACAAAGATGGTGAACATGGTGAGCATTATACCTGCCAAACATCAGCATGTTAGCACTGTTACTGTCAGCATGTTAGCATGCTGATGTTAGCATTTAGCGCAAAGCCTTACTGTGCCTAGGTACAGTCTCCCAGAGCTGCTAGTATGCTGTAGACCTTTACTGTTGTGGTTTCAGGTTTACAGTGTTCACGCTTTTTGGCCCTCAAGTGACATTTCCTAAAGTTTCTCAGGTAGTTTTTTTTTTGTTATCCATGTTGCTGCATTAATTCAAAGCCTGTGCAGAGAGTGTCACCATCCTCAGTCACCACCACCATGAAAAGGTCAGAAAAAGCCTGCAGGTAGAAGACAATGATGTCCAGTCAAAAACAAAGGAGACGGTGGGGGGGCTGACATCGGCTTTACCCCAGGCAACAACAGCATCTGGTGTGTGTGTGTGTGTGTGTGTGTGTGTGTGTGTGTGTGTGTGTTAATCTGAGCAGAGTGTGTGTTTAAAGCGCCATGGGATGATCTGTCCTCATATCCACCACAAGGAGAGAGGAGTGAAGGGGGTGGGTTTAAGCTTGTTGTTAGGAACACCAGTCAGATTTTCTGGAAAGGGACGGGAAATCCCTCTCTGTCTCCATGATTGTCTCTCAATGTCTCTCTCTGGATTTGGAATCCGTGCTCCCACTCACCCCATCTATCTTCCTCCACCCCTCCTAATATTGCAGCATAAGCAGCGTTTTCCAGAAAGCAACAGAAAAATTATTGTGATAGGGTTAAACCAGTGCTAATGTCCAAGCACACAAAAAACCCTCCCCATCCAAAGGAATGGGATTATAATAAAGTGCTGCACGAGCCGTAAGACCTGCGCTCTGTTTTTCATCATCTATAGACAAGGGATTCATAAAACTACAAGAGTAAAGAGATTTTAAAGGACAATTCCAGCTTTTATTTTTGTTCAAGCTTACAGTGTGTATCACATCATATTTTTATAATACAACTTGAAAATTTCTGAAAATCTGTAGTGCTGTGCTCAATTTTATTTTTTGTCAAAGATACTTTATACTGCAGGTATAGGTCACCCTATACTTTTAAACAAATCAGAGACCTGCAGACTTTTCAAAGTAATGTGTGTTAAACAGTGAAAGTAAGTTTGGCAAAAACAAATTCTTGCAAGCCATTTTTTAGTAATATTTCAGCCCAAATACTAGAACCAACATGTACTTTACTCCCAAAGCATACCATGCAATATGTATGGTATGAACATTTTTGAGGTCAGTGATCCATCAGAGATATACACTCCCAGACTTTGGTTTTCTACTCAGCGTTACATTAATGTTACATTTCCGTTTTTTTCCACAACATTAACATCATGGACGATCATTTGTAAGAAGAGGTGCTTTCACATGTTGGTGAAATGCATCATTTATCTTCCAGGTTAATTTTTCTGACAAAACAACACTTGAATGCGCTGGTGCTTCCTTAATCCAAATGTTCTTGCTTCTGTGTTTAGGCACCTGATGACCTGCAGATATTTTAATTCAACATCCAATCAATAATAATCAATACCAATAATAAAGTAAATGTGGCAGTTAATTTCTAACCGGGAACATTTGTTGCATGTCATACCCCTTGTTTCCTGTCTGCCTCTCTACTGTCATCAAATAAAACAAACACTGACTCAGAGGATAAGAGATACCATAAGAAAGAGCTTTGTACGGTATGCCAAATTCCCCCACTTTATCCTCCAACCATAGAAAGTACAGCACTAAAAAACTACTCTATTCACTCTTTAGCAGATACAGACACAACCGTGTACATTCTGTCACAATACAAAGTGTTTTTCGATGCTGAAAAAGAGCCTGACTGCTGCTCGGTCACATAAATAAAGGTTAGCAACAAATGAAACAGAGCTACTAGAACGAGGAGAAGCACCAATGCCAAAAGGCAACGTTCACTTAGCATACAAAAGCCTGACGACGAGTTCACCTAGTCGCTATTTTTGGCAAAGCGGCTCACAACAGAGGCGGAAGGATTGGATTTCAGCGCCCAGGCCTAGTGTCTCGGGGCTAGTGGCTCTGGGCTAAAGGCTAATCGGGCACAGGAGACAATCAGTCAGGCATGATGAGAAGGTAGACAGTTAAAAAAAATTAAAAGTCAAAGAGAGAGAAACAAGAGCTGGAGGTAGGGATATCTGGTGCACATGGGCACTAGCAGTAACACATAGACACACACACACACGCCCAGAGGGATAAGGCTTTAGTCAGTGGCTGGGGGCAGCTGTTGTATTTGATGTGTGATTTACAAATTAATCTGCAGTCCTACTCAATATGGATTAATGAGCTATAAATAGCTCTCATTAATCTTCCATAGAAATAATGACATTAGCATCATTAAGAGGATCTCGGTAGTTAGCATCATTTGGGTTTTTCTAGACCACTGCCCACTTTGTGTGTGTGTGTGTGTGTGTGTGTGTGTGTGAGAGAGAGAGAAGTTTCTCAGATCAGCCACAAGGCATTGGCAAGAACGCCTGTGATAGTTGAGTGTTTGAAGTCTGTTGAAAGTGTTGCTGAAAATGTTAACTACTGTATGTTCGATCGAGGCATCACAATTAGTCCGTAATTGCTGGTTCAACGTCGGTTTTAATGATCTTTCATGGATCATTTCAAACCCGCTGACAAATAAATGTGTTTAATGTCTGGTATAAAATTTGATACAAGCATCATTTTCTTTGACATCTATTTCTAGCCAGAGTTGTTTAATGTCAATTATTGTTTGTGTTGTTTCTTTGTGAGGACTAATTTGAATTTTTTACCTCAAGGCTTAGGAATTCTTTCCCCCTCACTTCTCTAAAGGTAAGTTTGACGTCTAGGTTTAGAATTAGAATTAGGTTTTGCTAAAGGTTAGGATAAGGCCCGCCAAATGCATTGTGTCAATAAAAATCTATGTGTAGTATGTGTGTGAAATCATACTAGGGAGACAAACGTGTTAACCCAAAACACAGTCACATTGTGGGAACCTGGACCTTACCTCCTAACAAAATGTTCTGCCACCAGAAGATAAATCATTTATTTGGGGGATAGAACTCAGTTTTAAGGTTATGATGACTATTTTTGTATCCTGTCTACCATTTCCCATACCTTTCTGCTCTAACATTTTCTGTCACTGCACTGTTACTCCCTCACCAGCCACCAGTAGTCCCAGTTCTTATCACCTGCCTGCAGTGCACACCTGCCCCTAATAACCCAATCAGCCAGCTAATATAATTTATATACCGATCCACCAGTAGCTCACATTGTTTATTGTGTTTCTCACCCTTTGTGTCCAATGTTTGCATGTCTTCCTGCTAATGATGCCAGATGATTTTTGGTTTTGATGACCTTCCCACTTTGTTTTTGGACTTTCACTGACTGCTGACCTTTTGCCGACCGTTTTTCTGAATTAAGTAAACTGCTCTTTTTACCTTACCTGTTCACCTTACCTGCCTCTATGTCCTACTTTCAGGCCCATACAGTACCTACCAGATTTGTTAAAAGTTAAGGTTGACAAAATCCCTAATGGTTTGTGTGCAGCTCCAATGTTTGGTTTTCTGTTCAGGTTACAAACAAGTTCTCTGCACAATGTATGGTTTTAGTTAACGATGGCCAGCCCACTGGGTGTAGACTTTTTTCTAACAAACGTTTGCACATGAGTTAATCCAGATCTCTGGAGCATGACTCTTTCTGTGTGAGTTGAACACATTCATGCAAAATAGCAGCTCTAGGAAAAGGCTCTGCTCTTTGATGTTGAGTCACTGACACTTAACCTGACAGTTGTCATTGTTCTTTTAGATGACTAAATAAAATAAAAAATAAAACTATAAGACTCCAGTGTAGATGCACTGGATGTACCTCAATATAACATTACATTATTATTATTTTGGCCAGTTATGTGTGGAAATAAGAAATGCACACACCACCATAAATGATCCACATCACTGACAGCAAAGATGTTTTAGCTTGAAACACTGAGATAGAAGCAGTGAAGAGGAAGAGAAGATTGAACAAAAAGAAAGAGAAAAATAAAAAGTAAAACAGAGGACCACTTAAATGCAGATGTCAGTGTGCTGTAAAGTATATGGTCATGACAAGTACATGAGAAACACATTTGTCCACACCCGAGTACACACACTTTCACTTTATGCTCTCATGTTTCCAGTAAACATCACTCTCTCTGTGTGTCACACACACAATGTTGTTCCAGCTGTGCCGTATAACATAAAGAAAAACACACACAGCACACGCACATGCATACCACTAAAAGAAGGCACAGCGTCCGTTTCCTCTAAAATACAGGGTAATCCCTTTGTAATTTTCATATTTGTGTGCATGCATCCAAAAGCCAGAAACTAGAAATTAAAGAAGACCAGATAAAGTGTCTGATGTATCAAGATGTAAAATAGGGCTGGGCTATATGGCAAAAATCTTCTATCCCGATATGGGTAATTTCATATCACAATTACGATATCACAGTAGGCTAATTCAATGCAGTGTGTGTGTGTGTGTGTGTGTGTGTGTGTGTGTGTGTGTGTGTGTGTGTGTGTGTGTGTGTGTGTGTGTGTGTGTGTGAGAATCAAATACTTAGTCTGTGCTTTTGTGTTCATACTGTGTGTGTGTGTGTGTGTGTGTGTGTGTGTGTGTGTGTGTGTGTGTGTGTGTGTGTGTGTGTGCAGCCCCCGTGAACACGTAAAAATAACGTGACATTTACATGTAAAAAACGAGAAAAATGTGCCCGTGAACACGTATCAATAGATTAAAAATAACGTGACGTTTACACGAACTGCCGTGAGACTGGGTTGGTGTGTGTGTGTGTGTGTGTGTGTGTGTGTGTGTGTGTGTGTGTGTGTGTGTGTGTCTCAGGTGAACAAGTAGAAGAGACTAAGGAAAGGTGAAAGAAAGTAAAAGTGAATGAAAGGAAACTCACTTAACTTTCTAATAAACACAGTTTCACCCACAGCTTTTTACCAAACAAAGAGAATGTTCTGTGTCGTTGTGCAGACTGGATCTGAGTTATACATGGACCATTGAGGTGTGTGTGCGTGTGTGTGTATGTGTGTGTGTGTGTGTGTGTGTGTGTGTGTGTGTGTGAGTGTGTGTGTGTGTGTGTGTGTGTGTGTATATGTGTATGTGTGTGTGTGTGTGTGTGTGTGTGTGTGTGTGTGTGTGTGTGTGTGTGTGTGTGTGTGCGTGCATGCGTGAGTGCATGTGTGTGTGTGTATTGTGTGTGTGTATTTAAGGTCTGATGTTAATAGGTCTCATTATAAACAACCTCTAATCAGTAAAAATAGCAATGTAGGTCAGTGTTTAGTCTACACACACATGTATGTAGTATGACACACACACACATTCTTCATGTTTCACAGGATCATTCAATTTCAAGGCACATATGTGTGTGTGATTACATGGTGCAGGGGTCTCTGAGGCCACTAAAGCCCCATGGTCATATAGGGGCCTCCACACACACACACACACTTGGAGTGAGGTCATTGGAGAAAGAGTGACAGCTTCAGGAAATGAAACACACCTCAGATTACATTTACATTACATTTAAAACATGTGGCTTCGCATGACTCGCCCTCTCTCCATCAGAGCGTGTGTTTCTCGATTGAAACCTTTCCTTCTTCTCTCGGTCGCTTTAAACACAAACAGCAGAGTGTGAAAATGTCTCTCGGAGAACACCCAGGACTTTCTCTCCGGGTTTAATTCTACAATTCTTTATCATTATTTGTGCAGTTTCTGTAGTTTTACCTCTTCACATTCCTTGTGAAGAGGTTATTGTCTGCACACACTCAGCATATCAAGACTTTTTTTCCTCCCTTCAGAAGAAGCCATCTGTTGCTGTTTAATATTAAAGTCATTAAAAAGTTTCAGAGTTAAGTAAACCACCATAGTAAACACAGAAGTTTCTGTTGAGTGTTTACATGCATCGAGTTGCTCTGTGCTTTCTGTCAATCACTCAACATTACAAAAGGAGTTCTCCACCAGGAAATCATCTTTAAAAAATGGATTTTGCCTCACAATCTGTATTGTTACATCAATGCAGTGTTTGAACTGAAAAAGGTGTGTGCACAGCATACAGCCTTAAAGCTTTAGTGCATAACTTTTTGATATTAATGAACGTCCGTTACATTCAAGCCGTTGCCAAATGAGTTTCTACAAAGCTAATTAAGACTACCAGCTCCCCAAAACTCTCTCTGTATTTCTCAGTTTGGCTATGTTCAGAAACTGGTGTCGTTTTCACGCGCAAAACATTGAGTGAAGATAATTACCTTTTCTGAAGAGTCCATCATGTTTTTTTAATCCTCCGTGTCCTCCTTGGTTACTTGCAACTGCGTGGAGGAGGGATGGGGGTGACGCGCGATCATGGAAGGCTTGTATCATGTGGACTTTAAAAGGAGTAGGCAAGACGACTCTCACCGCTGATCATGTCAGCAGATATTGTCTCTCCAAAATCAAAGTTTCTCTCTGTGCGGCTAAATAAAGTCACACATCACATCGCAAACAATGGGAGAAGAGCAGCACCTGTGTGCCTCCTCTATGGGCTTGTAAGAAAGAAAAAATGAAAGATCTGAATCTGATAGGATACTAACATTCTTAATATTCATCAATTTGTGGTGGTATGCAGACAGAACTTATGGCACACAGGTTGGGAAAAAATATAAAAGATTTCTACATACTTTACAGAGTACTACAACATTGACTTTTCATTTAAAATGATGCTCCACCCTGCCTGGGATCAGTTTTAGATGACAGTGGTTAAAATGGATTCCAATAATGACAAACTTCCATACTGGAGAAAGTATCAAAACCACTCATACAGCATAATCCACTCCTCCGCCAGTTATCCGCATGTTTTTGTACATTTTTGCTGGAATTTGGCTAAATGCATGCATTCATCTTGGTTTACATGCATGACCCTGCAGCTCCGTCACTGATTGTACTGTAAACTACACACAGACAGATGTAAATGGGCCATACTGACTCTAAATGACAACAAGATTCTTCTTTGAAACAAGCAAAATAATTGCTTGTCTTGACCACAAAACTCATCTTAAATCATCCCTGGAGTTACTGACTGATTTACAAAACAGTAACATTATAGTTTGTTAAGCACTGGCAGAAATCATCAGATAAAAGCTTACTTACAAAATGGATTTGAAGGGTTTTGGAATGAAGCCCTTCAGCTATGGTTATGGCTATTTCCAACACAGAGTCTGGGCTCAGATCCAACATGTTTGTCTTTTTTTTGTACCTAATTTGAACAGACACATTTATATTCAGGTAAGTGAGGGCTGGCACGTGCAGCCTGGATGGCTTCCAATCTTGTTTTACTTTATTAAATAAACATTTAAATGTGTACTTTACACTCTCTCTATCTCTCTCCTTCTGTCCCTCTCCGTCTCTCTTTCTCTCCCTCTCTCTCTAAGGCATCAATATGAACCCTTCCTACACCTGATTAGTTGCTACATTCCTATCTAGCTGAATGCACATTAAGAGCACTGAGATGCACGTTCCTTTAACATGCTTTGCCTAAGAACTCCTTGACAGCTACTTGTGTGGGAGCAGAGAACATTTAGTATTTCTTCTAAATGGATGACGCCTACAACACCAGAGTGAGAATAAACTACCAGGTGATCTGTATGTTAAACTGTGAATTGCTGTAAATTAAGTAGGAGAAAATGAGAGTCTAAAACCTTTGAATTTCTAAGCATTTTAGAGTAAACAGCAACCTTTCCTGAGACAAATCTGACTTGTGTTTTTTCAACATGTAAAGTAAGTGTGCTGCAGCAAAGCAAGTTTATCAGCGTAAACTGTGAAGGATGAGGCTGAACACGACTACAGGAAACAACACGGCCCATTAGAAAAGAAGTGAAAATCATGAAGGAGGGAAGTAGCAATATGTTGAAATGTATGTGTGTGTGTGTGTGTGTGTGTGTGTGTGTGTGTGTGTGTGTGTGTGTGCGTGCGTGCGTGCGTGCGTGCGTGCGTGCGTGTGTGCGTGACAAGGGGAAAGGATTATCAACACACAGCTAATCTCTTTATTCCACTCAAATCTACATCGCCTTTAAAAAAAAAAAAAACACTTCCTAACACCCTTAGAGTGCCGACACATGCACACACAAGTCCATGATGAAGGAAACACATGCTTACAGGTACAAATGGCTACTTACACACACAAGCAAACCACAAAGGCAAAGAAACAAACACAAACATACATGCCTTGATATAAGTGGACCATAGTTCGGCGGTTTGGATGATGATGATTATTTGCAAACTTCTACTGCAAGCTACACAGAACCGACAGATGCATTAGCATGGCTTCTTTCTCCTCGCTGTTTGTGCTCCTGTTGTGTGCTGCTTTGTTATTTTGGCACAAATCTGTCTGCTTACCTTACCTGTATGGTTAAGGTTGTTCGCTGTCATGGATACAAGAAAAGTTTTTAGGAGATGAGACATGAACTGTGTTCTCTGAAGTCAATAGCATGTTTTACTGACACCCAAAGGTGCATTCAGGTTGGCTGTAGAAACTAAGCTACTAGCATCATACATGTCCAAGTCAAATCCAAAGGGATTTAGTGTTGCACTTTCATACAGTTGGGGGACTTACAAGAGACAGATCTTAAGAGATGGAGGTGACCTGACTTTTAGTGCTTAGAATGGGTTAAGATTTCCCATAATAATGTATTATTAATAATGCAGCTCTATAGCATCTTTCATTTCCTGATGGCATCAGGGTTGTTTTCTCAGCTCCCACCAGAGCCACAGCAGACATTTTGCAACGGCTTCCAAAGGATGAGTGGTGCTCCTCATTACAAATAAACTGAACTTCATGTGTAAAATCAGCGGACTGCCCCTTTAGCTTTATATGCAAAGAATATGAGACTAAAAATTTAATTTTACCTCACATTCAGTTTGAACACAACTTAAGAGGATTTTGCAACGCTATAACGACATCATGCTAATTCTGTTGTTGCTAATTTTACAAGTCAGTAATTATTCGCGCAATCACAAGAGGCTGCATGTCTGGAAAACATTATAACAGGTTTTTGTGTTGGAACAAATGAATAATGCAGTAATTCTTCTAATGAAGACATTTAGTCTGCTATAACGATTGTGCTTGGCTTTAGATTCACAAAATTATAAATGTGTGTCATTTTTAAGATGCTTAATTTGCATTCATGTTCTTGCCTCATTGTCTTCGTCTAACTGAGTGAAGGGCATTTAGCAAGCATTCAAACCCCTTCAGTGAGACGACTCATTTGGCTTTTTTTACTGAAAGTTGCCTGCAAATAGTTTTTGTTTTCTTGCGTAGTGTGTAATGCGAGGTGGGGAAGGGCAGGGGTTTCCTGCAGCGCTGTCGCTGCGCCGAGCCTTGGCAGGGTGGCAGTAAATCACAGTGAATGTGGGGGATTGTGTCATGTCAGCCGCTCAACCTTGATGAAATACTTTTTTCTAGGTTAAAAAGCCTAAATCTTATGCAGGCCGTCAGCTCAGTCTCCGCCTGCCTGCGGCCTCCAAATCACTTAAACCGTCCCTGTGTTTCGACACCTGAGACACCATGCTGATCCTGTTTATGTGAACAAGATTAGAGATATACTGGGTCACAGCACCAGAGATGATATATTGAATTTCTAATATCAAATAAAAAAATATAGGCTACACTACAACGCGAACATAAATTATCTCAAAACACTTTCTCTCTCTCTCTCTCTCTCTCTCTCTCTCTCTGTCTCCCAGAAAGTCCAGATTATGTATCATGACTCACTTTGATAATCAAGCTGTGTAATTATCAACCTCCAGTCGTACTGTCTAATCTGACACTTCACATCACAGCATACGCATATGCACAATCACACTCATGAACACAGAAATTCTTTTTTTTTAATGCATTTTAGCACCCACCTCCCCCTCTTTCTCTCACACACAAACATCCTCTTACAAGGATTTTTCATCGACTACAAGCCTTCTCTGAACACGTACCTGAGAGGGATAATGAAACTAAAGTCTAAATCTCTGTCAGAATGTATAGCTGGAAATAGTATTAAGTATTATGTCTTTCTTATCACACATTGAATTTCCTTTTATTACAGAATTATTTCACTATATCTTGGGCTTTGTTCCAACACCACTTTTGATTATGATTTACAAATTTTAATTTAGCCTTTTCTCTATAATGAAAAAGGCTGAACTGTCAAATGGAAAGAAAGCACATCTGCACATTCCATTTGTTGTTACCTAACACTGACTAATGAGTAATTGAAATGTGAGTGCATTCAGGCTCTTCAGTTACAAACATTTGAACTAGTCAATGTTCTTTTTTGCAACCTGTGTTCCATACTGGTGCGTGGTGCAATGAAAATAGAGCAGAAGCCAATCTGCCCATTACATAGGCTGCTCCCATAAAATAAGCGACATTTAAAGCAAATAATGAAAGAAATTAAACCAACAACAGTTTAAATGTTTACTGTCGCAGCTTCTGTCACTGTGTACAAATGTTGTCAGGTGAGATTTTCCCAAAACTGCAACGCAATTTAAAAATAAATGAATGTTCTATAGCCTATGCATGTTGATTTGTTTAATTCTTTTTAGTTTTTCCTTGTGCAATTTTGCCTCAATCAGCAGGCCACTAAACTCTCTGCAGCAGCAGGTTCATTTTCTATCCCCATGCTGCCCCCTCCTGGAGAAGAGTCTGTCATTACAATCTGAGGCTGAGTCAATCTGTGCCCAGTACTTTGTTTCAAAAATAAATATAAGTTTCTCGTTACAATTTCTCTGCTTTTGTCTTAGTAATTACTTTTTGTAAACTGTATTAAGTACAAAGGTGTTTTTGTGAAATGCACCTTTTAAATACAATACATACTGTAATAATAAAGTCCTTTAAAGATTAGGTAATAATACTGTTTTAGCCACAAAATCTAATCATTTCAGTTTTTTATAATCTATAAGTCATGGATACAGTATTAAGAAGCAAATGCATTTAATAAAAATACCTCAAAGTAATCGCCACATGTTGAACCTAGAATCTTCAGTCCCCTGATGGCCTGAGGCCCCGGGACCGTTACCTGTAATCTAGCCTTGATAAAAGAAGGAGGTCTATCAAAACAAGAGTTTGGAGAGAACATGAAGGGCATTGCAGCTATCTCTCCTGAAAGAAGGGACATGTAGTAGCTGCATGACTAAGATAACAGAAAAGGTCAGAGGACCACCGGATGAGTTGTCATGGCTCTCTGTCTGCAGGCGTCCCTGCTTCCTGTGGTCTCTCCCTGCAGGAGAGCTGAGATGAGGGCAATCAGGGAAAGATCCTGCTCGAATGCTTTGACTGGCTGCTACATATGGCTGCTAAGCCAATGTCGCACTGCCAGTCTCTAGTTCTGCATCATACACATTTTTATTGTGAACCTATATTGAAATGCCGGCCGGACCAAAATCTGCAAAGGGCCGGATTTGGCCCTCGGGCCTTGAGTTTGAATGAAGATGATGCTGAATTCTGGAAGATGGATAAGAAGAGGGCTTGTGAGCATGTTTAAATATCGACAGCATGAATATGACTGGCTGAAAGAGACAGTAACTGAATCTGATTGGTTTAACAAAAAGTGTAAATGCCCCTACTTAGCTGGTGGGAACCAGGAGAGTTCCCACCAGCCACCTTAAGTACAGTAGTGAAGTATTTGTACTTCGTTACATTACAACACTGCATTAAATTGATGAACACATGAATGCATCACTATTTATTATCCAGTAATATAATACGTATGACTCTAAAATGAGCAAATCTGCATAATGAGTCCTTTTACTTTGGTATTTGAAGTATATTTTGATGCCAGTAATTATGTGATTTTGAATGTAGGACTTGTAACAGATCATTTTTACACTGTAGTATTGCTGCTTTTACTTAAGTAGAAGATCTGAATACTTCTTCCACTGACCAAAACACATTGTAGCTGCATTGACAATATCTCAGCATGACTCCACATCATCTATGTTTATCTTCCAGAATATGAAAAATATGATAAATCCTCAAGCATGTTTTTAAGAATACGTGTTTTTGAGAGTCAAAATTAAAAATGTATCTATAACTTAATATCCACAAATGGTTGTGGACTTAACTGAACTTCTTCAATAAGATGCACCTTTCCATCTCCGTTTATTTCTCTCCGTCTGTCCGCCAGCTGTCTGATGACCTCTAACTGTGCAGTGGTCAGCCACTGCAGGACATCACTCATGATGTCACAGCTCCCGGAAGTTCATAGGTCACACTCTGACCTCACAGGAAACCTGGAAGACAGACACTCGCTCCGTCTGTCACACCCACACACACACACACACACACACACACAAACTGCTCAACTAGAGGGCAATCAGAGGTGATCAGACATTACCATTGAGCTTGTCTGAGACCTGGAGGCAGAAACATGCAGTCGAGTGTGTGAACCTAGCCACATATTAGGACAAAAACTGGACTTTAAGAGATTTCCCTATAGACTGAAGCTGTGCTCTTTCCTTAATTAAAACTTATTTGGTATGTTTTCCGTGTCTTTCATTTTGCAGCCTTTTTTAACGAGTAAAATATTTTTTTAACGAGTAAAATATTTCAGATGGTGAGAAAGTTTCAGCAACGGTTCAATGATAAATGAAAAGAGCCGAGCGTGTGACTGCCTTTTAAGTAAGGATTATTTAATAACAGTATGCTTCTGGCATTTCTCTTTCAATAAAATCAATAAAAGATTATTACACATACAAATGTCAAACACAGGATAGAATGTGTCGCTTTTCAATTGGTGTAATTTTTTTTTTAACTTATAAACATTAAAACATGAAACAAAAATGAAACTCCATGCTCAAGTCAACGCTTTATATTGGGGAAATAAACAAGAAACTCAGTATGTTAAATGATTTTGAGATGACTTTTATTCTGTAGGCACTTTCAATTCACACAAAGAAAACAAATGGTGGAAAAACGAAGGATTAAGTCACATCTTCATCATTATGTTCATGTCTTTTTTGTACAGAAGAAAAACAAGTATGCCAACGCTGCCTCACATTTCTTACAAGCTTCTAAATTTCTTGGAAGGAAAAAAAAAAACAAGCCGTTTGATCTCAAACCCAGTTCAAGTCTCAGTCTGCCTTCTGAAAGGCAGCCATGTCACACAGCTGTGAAATCCAACCGCTCTGAGTCTGTTGGTATTTGTAAATGTACTATGATACATGTCATAGTAGACAGAGTTTCTGTGTAACAGAGAGCATCAACGACAACAATAAGAGCATATAAATTAGGCCCGTTTTGGGAAGCATCCTTACTACTCAGGTGTCCGTGAGTCTGACACTGAATCTCTGTCAGATCATCTGCAGCTAACCCTGACTTCTGACCTCCTGGGATCCGTGAAGAGCTGCATTACTGTCATAAGTATTCTTATTTAATTCCCATAATGCTGGAAATGTAAAGGCTCCATGGTCTGTTGAAAACTCATTTAGTGGCTTTCTGAAGCCCTTCAACTAAAAGAGTTGGGCAGATCAGACAGTGTTTTCTTGTGAACGTCATTATACTATATTCTGTGTTTAACTTGGAAACATCTTTTTAGATGGTATACCTGGGTTAGTAATACCCTTAAGAATGATCTTTACTGTGATTTTAGGGTACTTTCACGTATTCTTATCTATGTGCAGTGGACTAATCCTAATACTGGTTCCTCTTTACTCCTATCAGCAGCATGCAACTATGTACAGGTACCAAGCAAAAGGGAAAAGGAAAGCAAGAATCACAAAGGGAAGGGTATGTGAATATAAGCAGTTTTTAGCTTCTTGGTGCTACAGTGAGGGAATGAGAGAAGGATGGGCCGAATGTACAAGATGAGATAATACGGAGAGGTTTCATTCCTTCAAGAGCTCTTGTCTTCAAAGTAGGTCTGTTCGATGCGTCTGCAGAAGGACAACAGGTTGCTGTAGCTCTTGATCCGCTCTGCCAGCTCAGTGCTGGTCAGTCTGGTGGTCAGTATGGTGAAGAGGTGACCAAACACCAACGCATCCAGTTCCGTAGGCCTGCAACACAGACACGCACAGTTTGTTAGTTATTGCTGAAACAAAGCTTTTAATTCAACTTTGAGTTATGTGGTAAGCCAAGTCTGGTCATTATTTATATTTAAAATGTATACAGTTAAAACCTGTACCAGTGATGCACCATAGCATCTCTGCTTCTACTGTGACTTCCTTGCTTCTAACAATCAAGAAATGTGATGAGAATTCTGAATTGAAGGGTTAAAAGAAGCCATGATGTTGACATACTGTACATTACAAAAAGTGGCAGAATTTGTATCTGTTTTAAAGGCATTAATACATGGTTTAGAAAAAAGGAATTGGGAGGTCATTACAATATTACACCACAGGGTGGTGCTAACCAAAAAGCTGTAAGATGCTTCAAACTCTTTTCTTTTTGGCTTTGACCACTATAAAGTCAGCTAAAGAGCATTATCTGCATGGGCGTATGCCATGATCTGTTATCTAGCTGCTATGACTAACAGAGAAAAACAAGAGACATCCGACAGACAGACAGACAGACATACAGAGACAGAGAGATACATACTGTTTATTAAAAAAGTATGCTTGAGTTCCCAGCCTCTGGGAGAGAGCCTGGCAGCACTGACTCACGTCCTCATAAACCTTGAAACACAGGAGAAGACAAAAAGTGTTTTAATCATGTCAAGATACTATTTGTGTTTTTATATGTGACTACCAAAGCCTTAATTGAATTAAAACAATTGTGAAACATGTACAACATCAGACATTCATTGTTGTGTGGTTGCTAACCTGCTCCAGGGTTTTCCCTCCCCAGCCGATGGCGTTCATCTTCCTGCGAACCTCCCACTGCTTCTGATAGGCGAGGATGTTACTGAGAGGCCACGAGTAAGGACTGCTGTATCTGGGACGTGTGATCTACACAAAACACACACGTGGGATTATCAGGCAATGAATAATAACTGCCGCATCTGATTTTTTTTTTATCTAAAGACAATTATACACACCTCAGCAGCTGTAGGGTCATCACACCACTGGATGTACAACTGTAGGGAGGAGAGGAGACTTGAATGAGAAGATATTATCCAGTAATATTGATAAATACAACAAATAATATCAGCATATTATTTCGGCTGTGTATGTTTTGTTGCATGGCAGCGAGTGTACGCATGTGTGTACCTCAGCAGTAAGCAGCATGTTGTTGACCAGCTCCATGTACGCTTTCATTTCAGCTCTCTGAACATCGTCTAAGCCTTCGCTCAGAGAATTACCCTGGGAAGCCAAAAAAATTATGTTTCTTCTCATTTTACGAACACATAAAACAGTTTAGGAAACTACAAGTGATCTCCTGACATGAGTAATATTCCTAGAAGATTACTAGAGCCTGACCGATATATCGGCAGGCCGATATTAGGTATTTTCCAAACTATCGGTATCGGCATGTATAATATAAATGAATATTTAAAAAATAAAATAAAAACGGATGAAACAGCCTTCAACCATGTTCTGAGTGTTGGAGTTGCATAGTTTGTCCACCAGGGGGCGCTTTACAACGTCCCTGTTGGCAACACTCTTTGATTTTTTTGTTGTTATTGTGTTTTTGTTCAAAGGACTTTTATACATTTTATTTATCAGAACTTTTTGATGTTCCTCTGTTCTGTTGTGACAATAATATTTTTAAACTGCATTATCACATTATTTTAGTGAGGACTGGAGAATAACTACAAATAACTAATGTTAGGGAAATCTGTTTGTTTTGTTACGCGTTTCTGGATTTTAAAAAATCTATATATCTATATATCTATATATATATATATATATATATATTGGCCGATATATCGGAATATCAGATTTTTAAATCACCAAATATATGTATCGATATCGGCCTTAAAAATCCTTTATCGGTCGGGCTCTAAAAATGACATCAATGACAACTTCCGGTGATAAAATCTCTTAGCGTGTCTCTGTGAGTAAAACAAGCTGTGATAAAACTTCAGCATCTGTGTTACACACCTTAGCTTTGGTGAACTGCACTATCGGCCCCAGTTCTGACACCACCTGGTTCCCGACGTGGATAAAGGGAATCTTACCTACAGAGACACACATAGAAAACAGAGAGAGGGAGAGAAAGGCAGACCGTAAAAAAATCATTACAAGTCACTTTTAAAAAGGAGCAACCCCAACGCCTATAACCACAAAACCCAAAAGGCCAAGAGCTCGGCACCCACTCCCTCTGTGCGTCTGCCGCCTGAAGGTACCCCTCGGCACTGCTGCGATACTCTGCGTTGTGTTGTGTTAGATGTTAGGGGTGAAGTGCAGAGAGAAGGAGGCACAGGATGCTGGGTTGAAGATTGTGGCTGAGACCATCAGGATTTATTGTCGCAGAGAAGGCTGGTTTCGTCTCCCTTAACGTAGGACATACAATTTTCAACGAACATGGCGGCCTACACAGATCAAGTGTAAACTACGGCGTATCGTAAGGTACAAAAAAGTAAAAATTGCTGAACTGCATCTGTTATAGCAATGGCAACAGCGCCGCCTAGTGGCCTACCTAAGGCTACTACCTTACATCTGCATCTAGACACAACCTGGATACAAAGTAGCGGGACAAACCAGGCTACAAAGACATGAGAGGCATATAGAGGTTATATTACTGAACTTCCAAAAAAAAAAACAAGCTGAGTAGCCGACCATGTTTTAACCAGCTACAGTATAGAGATTTTGACATATTAGCCTATGTGATATCACAGCTAATAAGTACCAAATAAAACCAAAACAAGGATAAGATCTGTTTCAACTTCTGGTTATATGTGGATACATGATACTGGATTTGAAAATGTCCTGATTGCTCTGAACTGGAAGATACAAAGTTAATATTGTCAACTTTTCAGTAAGATAGATTATACCACAAAGATTGCATGCTGACAATCACAGCATGGCAAGAGTAAATTCACCTCTGCAGCAGCATGTGTACTAACCAGAGGGTGACATGTATTCAGCATTTGCTCTGCAAACCACCTGCACTGGTAGACCGCACATCCTGAGGTAGGTCTGTACAGAAGAAAAACACGAAAGGGTCAATTAATGTGTCAATCCTAGTATCCTGGTGTGCGCTGGAACTTAGATTTTTTTTTCCATGCAGAAACAAAAATCCCTGCAAAATATGATACACATATGTTCTGATATATTTGTTGAGAACACACAAACGGAACAGAACGTCACCTGAACTGCAAGAGATGAGGCGCAGTCTGACAGCAAAATCTGATCCTCTGGAAAAAACGACACCAAAGTAATGTAAACAACTAGACTAATAGCCTCTATAGCAACAGTTGTTGTTAAAATAATAAAACTGTTGTTTCTTCATTTCAGACAAACTCTGACTCACCCTTCAGCGGTTGGTACAAGGTGGCAGATTCAGGCCAAGGCTCAGCAGCTGTCAATGTCAATGCACACACACACACACACACACACACACACACACACACACACACACACACACACAAAGAGAGAAAGACATACACACAATTATAAGGTGCTAAGTTGGTTTAACTGTTTTGCGGATGAGTTTAACAGTTAGCATTTGTATATTTAATTTTGTAATGCATTCTAAGTTAAAGCTATGTCACGTTGATTAAAATCTAGCCCTACGATAACAGACACGCCCCCATAGACACACAGACAATAGTGCATATCCCCATGTTTAGCTCTGCTTAGATGCCGGTGCATTTCAGTCTTTCAACGTTAATAAACATGCTCATCGGACGAATGTTGATGATGCAAATCCTTCCGACAGCAGGTTGTCTTCTCAGCAACAGTTCAGGAGGGGCCGGGCGTGTATATAGTTACAAAAACACGATTTACACCAATGGAGTGCAGGCAAATTTCATTTAACTCTATACAACCAATGTAAAAATCCAAGACAGCACATTATTTCTTTTCACCCCAAATGGATTGCACTGCAATGCAGCACTGCGCTCACTGCTGCAGCTGACAGCTGGGAAATAACATTAAAACAGCCTATTGTTTTGTGATTCTAAATCATTGTTGTTGCAGTGTAGCTTCCAGCCACCAGTGGCAGCACTGAGCACACCAGTGCCGAGCACCGCTCCAGGTAGAGCGAGGAAGAAGTTATTGCCATCTTGGATCTCACGTTAGTGGTTGAAATTAATAATTTAGCCGCACTCAAGGGGGTAAGCGAGCATCTGCAAAGCGTACCTCCTATTGGGAGATTGTAGGCTAACAAGCCATCACCTCCCGTTAGAATCCCATTGACTGCCATTCATTTTGGCGTCACTTTGACAGCGAAAAACTTTACATCTGAAGCGTTAAAGACTATTTGTCCATTGTTTATTTCTAAAGAAAGACAACAATGTATAAAAGGCTCCATTACCTTGTACCTCATGTTATGCCCCCATAGCCGACGTCCTTGTAAAAATAAGCTAACGATTGTGTCATAACCACGCGACTTTCTGACTTTCTGTCGCACAGTAGATAAATTACCGTATAGTACATGAGAAGCTCGCAGGCAGTTTCGACTTACATTAGCGGTTTAAGTTTAATTACTAATGTTAACTAGCATTAGTTAGCAGTAATTAGCCTGTGTCCATGTTATCTCCTTACATATACCTACGCTCTCTGTCTCTGCAAGATTGGGAATGATTTAGATTTCTCTTGGCACAACTACCAGAAGACTTACAGCTTTCAGACAGGTTGCTCACGTCACATCTATGTCGTCAAGCTCAGTTTGAGGTTGCGCAGTACGCTCAGCCATCACCAGAAAAGGGACTTCACTGGTCTACGTCGAAATATATGGCGTCGCTAGGCTCGTTCGAGATGAGCCAGGTCTGCGCAGAATCGATCACCGGCGATCGCCGCCCAATGCATGGCGGTTAGATTTGTGTCCGACTTGATCCCATAGACAGTATATAAACTGGACCAACAGATCCCGTTGCTCTGGACGGAGACCAGTGAAGGATATTAGAAGCACTTTTCCGGTGATGGCTGAGCGTTACTGCGCAGCCTCCAACTGAGCGTGACGTGAGCAACCTGTCTGAAAGTTGGAAGTCTTCTGGTAGCTGTGCCAAGAGAAATCTCAATCATTCCCAATCTTGCAGAGACGGAGAGCGTAGGTATATGTAAGGAGATAACATGGGCACAGGCTAATTATTGCTAACTAAAATGCTAGTTAACATTAGTAATTAAACTTAAACAGCTAATGTAAGTCGAAACTGCTTGTGAGCTTCTCCTGTACTATACGGTAATTCCTCTACTATGCGACAGTAAGTCCCGTGGTTATGACACAATCGTTAGCCTATTTTTACAAAAACGTCTGCTACGGAGCCATAACGTGAGGTACAAGGTAATGGAGCCTTTTATACATTGTCGTGTTTCTTTAGAAATAAACAATGGACAAATAGAGTTTTTAAACGCTTCAGATGTAAAGTTATTCGCTGTCAAAGTGACGTCAAAATGAATGGCAGTCACTGGAATGCTAACGGGGGGGTATGATTGAGATTTCTCTTGGCACAGCTACCAGAAGACTAATGGCACGTTCATGCCACCTCGGAATAACAGGGACCGCCCCTGTGATTACGTTGTTTTTCCGACTACCAGCGTTCACATGGTTAGGATGGTCAGGATGCGTGTTCTTCTTCTTCTATTATATTGCCGTTTGGCATAACAACTTGTTGCATGACTGCCACCAACTGTTGGCCGTAGCCTAGAGCATCAGGTGTGTGAAAACCTGGTGAAAACATGGAGGCCACAATAATTTGCTGCTGTTTTCTTATGCGAGCATACAAACAGCACATCGTCAGGTGTTTGTGTTATCTGCAGGACAACGAACGGGAAAGGACACGGATAAGGTGTTGGGGGTTTTTTTTATATATAGGCCTATTTATGAATAATTTGAAACATGTTATGTCTGTGTATGTTTCTCAGCAGAGGCGTTTGTCCACACTAAATAAGTTTATTGTCATTGAAATATGTTCAGTGAACCAAATTCGCCTACATCAAACGTCAGTTGTCAACAACGCATCACCAACAGGGAAACTCGGTTAGCAAAATCTGGCCCGAGTTTCCCACCTCTGATTCCCACAGGAAGGGACGTGAATGATGACGTTTTCACTCGGAAAAACGCTTTTCACCGACTGCAAGACCCAGGGAGACACAGGGCATGTTGGGAAACGCCGGCCTCTCAGCTAATCTAACAGCTGATTGGTTCAAAATCGACTCAACATGATGACGTTTTATATAAACTTTTTATTGATTTTGAATTGGAGGGATTTTAACTTCTATTTGTCTGATTTAAAAGTTTATTCTGTACAAACCACATGTTGTGTGGCTGATAGTGACGTTTAGAAGTCAGAGAGACTAAATCTGTTCAGATTACAGATCATCTACAGTCTGTTGTTTATTAACATCGGCAACAGATCACATGTAGAGCATTTTGAGAGCTACTCTGTCATAATTAAAACAACTGGAGACTGTGTAAAAGCTGATATATGGGTCTGATAACATTTTAATAAATCGGAATTGGACCACAGTGTTTCTGTCACTTCCTGTTCAGCCTTGACAGCGGATTTTTGTCACCGCCCCCGGCTGCTGACGCCTGCTCTCGTCCACTTTACAGGCGAGGCGCAGCTCATCTCGAACTAGCCAATTGTGTCCATTCTTTTACGGTCTATGGTCGCACTTCATTGGAGTGGGTCGTGTTTTTGTAACTCGACACAAGGCTGTCAATGACGTGAACCCCCCCTGAATTGTTCGTGCCTAAATTCTCAGTCCTCCATTGGGTTTGTATTTTTCACATTAATCCAATAAACGACTTTATTCGCATTATATTCCTAAAGTGCTACACTCGGTTAGCCATACAGGACGCGTAACGTTAGTTAATGTATCGTTAACGTTACAGTCCTGTATGGGAGCAAGGCTAACCGAGCTAACGTTAGTCTTTGCTTCATAAACAGATAACGGTGGACAAGAGAAGACATTTGCAGTAATGGTTGAACAGTCCTGCTATGTTAAACGACAACGGTCACTTAAATGTAATTAACTAATGCAAGTAAACTGCTAACTTAGCTAGCTAGAAGCTGTAAACGTTAGCTGATGTTAGCTGGCTAAAGCTAGCTTAACAGTCAATAACAGAAGCACTGTGTAAAGTCAACACATTACCTGCCATCTGCGACACGAAAGCCTCTGCCGCAAGAGACATTGTGATGTTGATATATCCGTATCGCTAAATAATAATTAATTATAATGACAGATGAGGTCAATTCCACTACATGGAAGTTTAAGGGCAAGTGCTTGTTCTGCAGCAGTCAACGACTAGTCCGCCCGCGATTAATGTCCCGAGAAGTAAATGTAACAACGATTTAGTTCCGCTTTACGCCTGAGCTGGAGACAACAGTTACTGTGTGTGTGTGTGTGTGTGTGTGTGTGTGTGTGTGTGTGTGTGTGTGTGTGTGTGTGTGTGTGTGTGTGTACATATATACATATACATATATATATATATATATATATATATATATATATATATATATATATATAATACAATTCTCTGTTATAATAATATTTCTCAACAGTCTGTGGTGTGGTGACAATGTTGAACAGAAAAAATAACAGAAACACCCCATAATGGAGTGTTTGGAAACAGTAGTGGGTATTACTGGTTTGTTTGAATAATTATGCACAGGTTGTTATTTTATTATCAATCCTGACACTAATGCAATTAATGTTAATCATCTAAATTACATCCCACGTTTCCCTAATCCAGGGGACTGTAGGCCTATAACTAATCCCAAATAGCCTATGTAGCCTATCTAAATGGTGTATTTGTTTTCCCTAACAGAGAAGATGTCAGTCTGAAAGATAGAGCTTTTCTTACATGGTCTTTGTTTATTTCTCTTCCAGGCTGCAGTACGTAGTGCAACCAGCCGGGGACGTTCTTGCTTCACCACAGTCTGACTGCAGAAACGAAGGTTGGTGTGATATACACCAGCCTACATGAATAACGTCCACCAAGCGCAAACACATGCATTACTGCCATTACAAAATATGATCAGAGATGTTTACAATACAGAGAGTACAAGAACGGTACACAATTAATAATACAATATACAGTTTGAATTATATTCAAAGGAAATATAGCCTACTTTGCACACTGGCAATATGCACTGTTGTCAAGTTTATTTTTCATGATTTTTGTCCATTTGAATTTAAATAAAATGTACATATTGTTAATAGGCATAAATGGTAAAATGTACATATTGTTAATAGGCATAAATGTTTTTTTTACTGTTTCTGGAAACTTTTATAAAAAGGCTATCACAAAATATAGCCTGATCAACCAAATATATGCACAACATGGAATTGATGCCAGGTCTGAATTTCCCACAGTGGAGCAAAAGTGAAGTAGCTCTCAGTTACCTTTTGCTGCTGTCTCAAATTACAGACATGCAGACCATCCGAAGCTTTTCGTTTATGAGTGAATATTTTGACTTTTGTTGGCTTCTCAGCTATGTGGAGGATCTCCAGCATGTGATATATTCCATTTTGCCCCGTTGTGCCTTTCCTACACATTTTACCGCGTCTCGACCGGAAGCCACCAATTAATGGCTCAGTGCTCATTTCCTCACATCCCACACACGCACACACACAAACACACACACGCGCGCGCGCGTGCGCGCGCACACAGGATTTCTTTCACCTTAAACTGAGCCCTGCGCTGTGCGTAATCAATGCGTAAAATGCGCATACAAGTCACAAGACTGCATAAGATCCTCCGCCTGGCTAATAATGACTTTAAAACGTATAGAAAGGCTGATAGCCTATGCGAAATGCTACAATGTCTACCATGTTTAAAGCCCTTTTAGGCTGCTCTCTGTCTTGGCTAAAGGCAGAGAGCCGTTAAAACAAATCTAATGATCGCTCTAATGATTAAACGTTAAGGATCACCGTTTATCCGCAGAATAATTCAGTGAACATTATTAATCCTCATGGGGGGGGGGGGGATCTTCACATGTATCACGTACCAGATATTTATCTTGACTCACCTCAAGTGGCTTGACGCTCCGTTAAATTACGAGTGTATAACAAAGATCGTCTATGTTACAGATGATCGCTCTATTAACGTTTATAGTAACAATGTACACATGCACATGTATTGATATAATAGCAGTAAAATGAGCTTCTTTTATGCATAGCTGTTTGATTCTTTGTTTGAAGATGAAGATTATGAATTATCGTCTTTTATTCATAAAACATGTTCTGTGTGTGTGTGTGTGTGTGTGTGTGTGTGTGTGTGTGTGTGTGTGTGTGAGAATAATCGCAGTTTGAAACAAGTTTTTTTTTTAAAGTATTTTATCAAAACATTTCCACATATAAAATTCTTACACAAAGAGTTGTTCTTCTTTTTTTCAAAGATTAACACGTACAAAAGAAGAGATGCTTGCTACAAAGAATAAAATGCTTATTCTAAATAATAATACAAAATAAGTACTGGCGTAGGCTATAATAGAAATCAATAGCATATTAAACTGGAATCAAAGAGAGAACATATTCTTTGAACATGCAACAATATGCTGTTTCAGAGAGGCTATTTTAAACATCTCGGTGCTAAATCAAACAACAAACGTTTCAGAAAGTTATGTTCGTTTAAACCCTGTAACCCTGAGAAAATACGTTGGATTTACAGTCAGCGTCGTGCATTAAAAACCTGTACCTCCAATTTGGCTGTTTTTTTAATTCTTTTACTATTTATCTATTTCCTCGTGTGTAAAAATGTAAAACTTTCCCCTAAATTAATGAAAAATTCCTCACTTTTTGGAGATGGCTACTTATCCTAAATGCGTATTGTTTTTGGATGCTCCTCTATGTACAAAATAAAAGCTAAAACGTCAACAAGTCAGCCGCCGAGCAATTCGTCGTGTCTGGTCTTCTGTTTATTCTTTTGCCCCGTTAAGCGCCAGTTTGTGGACACAACATTTTGGTAATGTGCATATTCATAAGTTAGGCTAATTTAATTTTTAGGTAGCTATTATAAAACCCTGTATAAAGTTTACCCTGTAGAAATAAAACCCTGTTTTTTTTTTCTCCAAAACACACAATCCGCCCATCCAAATAGGCATGCTCCCTTAATATCCGATGTCTAAATGTGAAACAATTACCTAATTTCCCAGAATTACCTAATTTTCCCATTTTACAGAAACAATTATAAACACTTCAAAGTTAAAATATAAGGCAAAATACATTAACGAATGTTAAACCTTATTTAGGCCTATAGATGGATAGCCTGTAATTTTAAAGCAGTTTAGAATAGTTTCAGTCACCCTGGATCAGTTTAGCACCATCAGATTTGGAGAGTGAAGGTGCTAACATGGCTGCCTCTGACGGCCAAACTCTTCTGTTTTCAGACAGTTATCGCAGCCTCGGCGTTACTATCGCTGCTGCTGCTGCTGCTGCTGCTGCTGCTGCTGTTGTTGTTATTGTTGTCCGTTGCCTTCTTGTTTTTGCTCCTTCCTTTGGTGTTCGGCAGCTTGTTGTCTTTCTTCCAGCGCATGCGTCGGTTCTGGAACCACACCTTCACCTGCCGCTCGGATAGGCAGAGCGTGTGGGCCACCTCGACCCGGCGGCGGCGCGTGAGGTAGCGGCTAAAATGGAACTCCTTCTCTAGCTCCAGAACCTGCTGGCGCGTGTAGGCCGTCCGTAGTCGCTTTGGCTCCGGGCCCACGTGGTTCGGATTAACTGTTCAAAAAAAGAAAAGAAATTACATTCAGCCTATGCTTTTGATTTCGATTTACTCGTTTTATTTTCAATTATTAGGCTAATATTAGTATTATTCCGAGGATGAGCCTATAATAGCCTATACATGAAATTGAATTAGCCGGCAGACTTGCATTTTAAAATTGTAATGAAACATGATTGCAGTTATCATTTGGTCATTTTTAGTGTTAATGTTGTCTTCATTTGTGGTTGACCGGGAAGAGGTCGAATAAACCATTTTTACTTTACTTTTACTTACAGATTTTTGTTTAACCGCAGCGTTGCACACCAGAGACAAACAATTTCACACACACACACACACACACACACACACACACACATGCACGCACACGCTACAGACACACACACACACACACACACACACACACACAATGGCAGGGCCATAAAACTTTATAGGGGTTGTAATTCTCCCTGACTCTCACTGAGATCATAAATAACTCGACAACAAAAACGATGCGCACAAATGGACACAACACTGGAAAGAGAAAGAAAGAAAGAAAGAAAGACAGAAAGAAGTGAGAGTAGCCTAAGAGCAGACAAGAAAACGTAAACATGGGAATCAGACAAACTGAAATGATGCAGAAATGAAATTGAGAGAGTGTGAATTCGAGATGAGATTTTTATCTTTCTATCTCACCATGAGCGATGTGCACTTTCTTCATCCACGGGTAGACAACAATAGGCGGCTTGTCTTTTCCCTGGCAGGCCGTTTTCCTCTGCACCTGAGCGGGCTTTGCACAGGTCATCCAGGCCTGGCACTGCAGGTCACCGACGGAGAACCTCGACTCCTTACCGGTGGCATTTGTCTCTCTGTATCCGGGGAAGGGAGTACCTTGGTGCTGCGAGTGGTCCTCTCCATCCTCCCGGTGGTGGCCCTGCAAAGAGTGATAGTCGGTTTGTTGTGGTGTGTATGGAGGCGGAGGGGGCTGCACGGGCTGATAGCCCCTTCCATAACTACCACTGTCCTGGGGGTTGTTGTAAAACCCCCCTTGGTCACTAAAATTACTGTAATCTTCTTCACAAGGCGGGAACTGCGGCTCAGCATATTTACAGCTCACCACGTAGGACTCCATGATTGATTTATAGCGAAGCTGGTAGGAGAATACTAATTTTTCTTTCTCTCCCCTCTCTCTGTCTCTTTTTCCCCCTCTGGCATCAAGCCATCCTGCGGCTGTCAAATAGACGGACGGCCGCGCGGGCCACGTGACCCTGCGACCAGCCAATGAGAGACACTTGGGGTTGTTTATGTCAGACGTAATGGGATAATTTGAAGGAAAAAGACTGTTCATTATAGGACTAATGAAGTTTTGCTGGCGGGGAAAAATGGTTAAGAATAGATGTTTGTGGACTGGAAAAATAACGTTATCTGCCATGAGATAGGCCTAATTATCACTCAAATGTATTTGATAGATTATTCTCCAGCGATTATCTATCTATCTATCTATCTATCTATCTATCTATCTATCTATCTATCTTATCTTATCTTATCTATCTATCTTATCTATCTATCTAATTATCTATCTATCTATCTATCTATCTTATCTTATCTTATCTATCTATCTTATCTATCTATCTAATTATCTATCTATCTATCTATCTATCTATCTATCTATCTATCTATCTATCTATCTAATTTTTCTAGCCTATCTAATCGTGTGTCTTTATCTGCCAGGCACTCCCCACCCCCTCCCACACACAGCACCTATTGAAAACGCACGGACTGTAGATTTATGACTTTTAGCTGACTGACTTTTACCCCCACACAGATGGCCGGAGCTGAAAAATTAATCTCGCCCATATTGAGGGACTGCGGGGCCATATTTGGCCTTGTGGCGAGTCAAAGGACGGACAACAAAACATAGCCGGTCAGAAAGGTCTCCAATAAAAGAATGAGATAAAAGGTTCCCAGACAGTGACTAGTAGTTGGCTTTGTTAGGCCGGGGTCAGCCCGAGGTGTCCCGTTCACCACCACGTACTCGGCTTTTAAATGCATTGCTTGGCTTAAAAAATGATGCGAAAGTCAGCCGAACGAGAGAGTAATGCGACAGGGCTGAAAAATGAAAGCGAATTAAGCTGAAGCCAAAAACCAAAAACGTGAAAGAGATAAGTGAGAATATGCTAAATTTAGGCCATCCCACTGAGACAAAGTTAAATGAGGGTGTTTTGTATTCTGTGCGCAGCTCATGCGTAAATATCTGGTCTTTCTCTAAAATGAAATCGTTTATGCTGAATCACAACCACCATGGTCTAAAAAAAATAAACTTTGCAGTGAAGAGTAGACCATAAAACCGTTTTATAGCCTTCAGGATTTCATGAGGATTTCTGCTTTGGCTGCAGCTGCACTCTAAGGATGATGGAGCTCTGATACGCAGCCAAAAACTCTTAATAAGCTCTGCGATGTATTACTTCTGCCTAATATACCCTGTAATAAAACTCGAATAAAGAGAGGAGGAAGAAAATGTTTTTGCTTGGCTGAGGCATTAAAGGAGCTCAGGCGGAGGGTGTAAATGGTTTGAAGATGTTGGCATGGCCGACAGCGTACAGTACAAGTTAACTAAAGATTATCTGGGCTTAATCTATCTAATCTAATGAGTCATTTGTTCCGAAAAGCTCATAATGAATCACATAAAATGACTGATATGCTACCAGATAGGCGATAAAGTGGCTAAATCTCACTTATATGTCAAGAAAAATGTCCTTCTGTTTCATAGGCACAAAGCCTTTTAACATTACAACCTAGGTTATGAGTGAGTCCCTTGCTCCTCCTTACTAACTTCCACTGAGATGCAACTGAGCAAAGCACCATTTGCAATGCTGCAATGGGAAGTCTGAGTGCACATTAACTGCTTGCAGGGGCGATTCTAGGTTTAGACCTTTAGGGGGGCTCAGCCCCTAATGAGAATGTGACACGGATACAGTGCCTTGCAAAAGTGTTCGCACCCCCATGCTAAATCAGTAATTTCAGCTACTGAACAATAACGTCAGCTAACGTTTTTTTGACACTATTAACACTATGATAGAACTAAACCTGACACTTTATAAGTCACAGTAATAACGACCAATTTGACACAATGTTCTAACATTCAGCAATTTTAGTTGTTTACGTTTCAATTCGGGTTCTAATCTGCGCCATGAAGTTACCAACTTCTTCTCTGGGGACTACCAACGTTAAACTTTACAACCGTCTCCTGCTCTCCCTCTGACAGATTAGATAGAGACTCAGCCAAAGGCGGGAGTCTGGCACAACCACCTCCGATTGGCCAACACCACGTTTCTGTTAAGCCTTTCATTGACTGGGTTACAGGTGCGTAGCATTGGCGACAGCGACACAGGATATTAAACCTGTTTCAAGCCCTTTGGACCTGTAATTGTTTGTCCTCTGTCACTAACAGACGAGTTCACAAACTCTAACTTGAAGCACTAAAATTGATTTTTAAATGTTTTTTATTATTTTAATTTTTAGGGGTTCTAAAATCGCCAATGACTGCTTGTATTAGAAGAAAAAAATACTTTTTTCATTTCACAGGAGGATTTTCAGCCACTTATATATTATTTAAAGCGTCATTATCAGACATATGGCAGCAAGATAAACCAACTGTGAGCTGTCAATGACAACAATTGGGAAACAGACACGCAAATGGCAAAAAAAATGTATTGTAAGAAAATAAACTGAAAGGTAACTTTGGGTTTTAGGTGTGTTGTCAGTGTCATCAGTCGTGTAAATGTGGATGTGTGTGTCTAGTGAAAAATTAAACAAAGAGTGACTAAATACTTAGCTACACCCATTTATACATACATCATTGAGGCAGCAAGCCATGTTGTTTACTTTTTTCTGTGTTCAAAGCTTTGTGCTGCGACCTAATCGATTTCTTAATCAAAACTCAACTGAGCGGACATTAATGCTACCAGGGAATGAGATCCAGTGGTGTAATCACATCGTATCCTTTGTAAACCTGGCATGTGCAAACCATCGCACTCAATGTGGTGATCAGTTTGGATGCAAATAGCAAAGGATGACATGACCGTACTTCCCCATCACCTCATTGGAGTTACTTGATGCTTAGACAACTGCCACAGCCTCTGGGAAGATGTGAATTAGAATGTGAAAGAGAGCAGGACCACAAAAGCAAAAGCACCGTTAACAGTCGTCAGTTTTTCATTTCTCTTCCTTCGATTTTGATAGATGGTTAGTCATCACCCATAGACTCCCCTAGAACCCAATCTGTGACTGAGGCAGCTCCACACACATTCGGTTCTACAGGGTATGTATAGGCGAAGGTTCACTTCACAGCTGGCTGCTGATGACTTCTTTTTGTTGCTGACAGAGATTTACACTCACATGTTCCCACAGAGATTTCTGTAGTTGTATTTGCCGTGACTCATCATTCAACGCGTCCCTTCATTTTTACGATGTGCATGTTTTCACTGTTGCACATGATGTGTCAGTGTCATTGTATAATTTATTGAAACCATTAATGGGGCTTGTAGCATGTAGCTTTTTGACATCAATAACTCCTTAAGGTACACCACATTAATTCTGATACATAAGTGCAATTACTGTAAGGAAGAAAGTCCGTTATCTAGAGGACTGGCAGCCTCAATAGTCAATGCATTCTCATGAACAGGTTCGTATGATATATGTACGAAAGGTTATGCGCAAAAATTTGTATGATATCCTATGAAATAGGTGACCGTCACGTCACGTGACGACCGGTCACATGACAGTTGAGTTTACAGTTACATTTAGCCGACAAAAGGTGGCTGTCAGCCGGGTACAGACGGTCCTTTCAACGGCTGATGCAGTTAAGTTTAGCCGACAAAAAGTTACAGTCATGCGGTGACGACGGTTAAGTTTAGCCACCAAAACGACTAGTTAACATTAGAAACAAAAGATTGTGGGTAGTATACTCCCGGGACATGAACCCACGTTTCCTGGGTGAACGTCTTGTGTTTTCCCCGGGACACGAAATCCGCTCCCCCTGCTTGAAAACGCAGTGTTTTATGACCCAACCATCCACACCGACCTCCTCCCTACACGGACCACAGCAGTCTTATACATCAAACAGTTACTGTGGTGCATACAGCGATAAATACGTGGAATACATACAAATTACAGTGCATTGCTTTTCTAGCGATATGTACCAATGATTCATGAGAACCGCCTGCGACAGTGCACTGTGGACGAGGCGGACATTGGGTTGGGATATGTGCATGAAATCGGTCTTGTAGCTCAGTGGAAGAGAGATTTACAGAACTAAATTAGCAGGAGAAATGGCTGCTCTTCCACTGGAAAGGAAGTTAAAGGTTTATAGTAATGGCACATGGTGTAACAAGTGAAATGCCAATGAAAGAATAAGGTATTTACCTTTGATAAACACCAATGGATAAGTTTGTCCCAGCCACAGTCTCACGTCTTTGTATTTATAGAGAGGTATCAGATATACTTTGATGTTCAAACACCACTAAAATGTGCTTTACTATGCAAATGTGCAATACTCTTTATTCATTTACAAGTGCAATACATCACATAGTCGTACGGACAAATATTCTGCAGGAAATTATGTATTCTGTTTTTATATCTATTCATAGAGCTCTATCTATTACCCTGTTTGAATCTGTTTTTAAAAGGAGCCATGCTTGTAATTTCGTTCATGCTTTAGGTTTCTGTGTTTTGCTGAATGACAGTATCTTGAACACTCTCCATCATAATACATCATTCAGTTCAGCATTGCAAGAGCATTTCTAAGTATGTGTGACCTTGGTGGTATCTAAGCACCTATAGCTCTTTCATTGAGGTATACTGGATTGGAAAAAGTGACGTGAATATTAATAGACCTGTAAAAACTGTGGAAATTAATGATTTGCTTCCATAGAAGAGAAACATGCATTAAAATACAGTGTGTTACTGATCCCCTCATTTTGTTTGAACAAGCCTTGTATATATTTCGTTTTTTAATTTTCAACATTTGATAACAACCAGGAAAACAGTCAAGGCCACGGCAGTTGGTAAATCCACCTTTTTCACGACTTCACAAGCCACCTCGGTTTTGAGGACAGAATAATTGGTCACCTGCCAAAGTTGGTCAACAAGCCACCAGCTTGTTTACAAGCTAGCAGCCGCAGTGCAAACGTGTCCAGCATTGAGGTGGTGGCTAATGGCAATTTACGAACTTGGCCTGGACCTCAGATTGGACTAAAATAAAAAATGACAATCTTTGGAAGAACATGGCCCTGAGGGCAAGTCTAAATTTCTCATTGATATGCAGCTGAAATACATTTATGATGCCTCAGCCCCTATAGATGTTTTATAATCAACATCTGTCATCTGCTGGCCACTGGAAGCACCAAAAGCTTTATATATCCAAGGATGATTGAGTTTAAATTAGGCAATCTGCAATGAAAGGCACATTCACCAACATGACTGATATCACAGACATAGTTGGTGTTGTTATCGTTCTTGTCTTTTGTACGCTGTTTATCTTTGTTAAATATTAAATTAAGGGTAAAAATATAAACATTATGTATTGATCTTTATCCCACTTTGTACATATCAATGCCCAGGCTCAACGGCAACATCATCATCTATTCCCTATGTCTTTATTCACACATGGTAATATATTATTAGAAGTATCACTGACATTTACTTGCATTTACTTCTCAAAATGAGGTGCTGAGCGTGTGTATTTACTGTATGTTTTGGTCTCGATGCCACAGAGATTGTCTGTTTCCAGTTCTTGCTTTGGGCATTTTTCTGTGCTCTGGCAGGGACTCATTTGTGCTGTTTACATTTACTAAATTCCCATGGCCGTTTGAGTGAGGGGCTGGTAAAAAATCTGGCCTGAACCATTTGTTGCCAAGCAAAAAGCTTGGGTTACATGAAATGAGAAGATCAGCAAAACGTATAATGTAAAGCAAGATCGGTTTCATATTAAACCATAGGAAAAGTATGAAATGTTGAGTTCAGAGCACCTATTTGCAGATAAAAGTAGGCCTACAAATGGTTTAAAAAATCCATTCAGTTTAGAACTATTAATCCATGCCTTGACTAAAAAAAGGACTTTGACCTAAAACTTTCATTTTTCACAATGATTCCAGCCCAAGCTCTCCTGCTGAATAGGGGCTTGAATACTGGAATCATTAGCTTACACCTTTTGAATGGCGTTCCCTAGCTCTGAACTTTGGCGGACTCCTTTTAGAGGCAACAACAACAACGGAGTGATGTTTCGGTTTTTGAAAGCGCATTCTTCTTTAAGAATGTAGCCTAGCTGCCATCAGGTCGCGAGAGGGTCAATCAGAAGCGTTGACCGCTGGTTCACCGTTTCATTAGTCCTCGCGCTGGACAGGGCCATGCAGGCAGGGGCTCGCGCTAGCTGGGGACCATCCAGAGTTCACGCGGCCTGCGGGAGTCGCGAGCCCATTGTTTCACTGGTCTCTCTCTCTCTCTCTCTCTCTGGATGGATTATTGTTGTGCAAAGGCAGTTGGAAATCGAAGGGTTAAAGTGTGAGAAATATATATCAAAACATTGTCCCCGCATTTCATTTTAACAGATGGGATGATCAGAAATTACATTTTTAAAGATTTTTTGTCTGCAACATATATAATTAACCCTGTAGTGTAGCCTGTAGCTGCCGTTTAATTATCCTTTTTCAATTATTGGTAACGTATTGATTAACGTGAGCTTGTAGCCTAGGCTGACGAATGGTTCTCTATTCACTGTATGTTAGCCTATAGCCGAATATGCTGTCTTACAGCATTTCTGTTATGACTGGCCTGATTTTTTACTTTATATATTATTTTTTTTTAATGTATAATGTTACATACAGACCACAGTTCTGATTTCAACGGGTCAAATAGCCGAGGCCTAACCACAAACGGCTCAGTCTAAAGCAGATTATCACATAAACAGCCTTTTAGACAATTTCTTGTATATATTCCAACTATGAGTTGGGTCTGTGATATAAAGCCATTCAGATGTGGCTTTTCTTTCTTGGGGTCGTTTCACTTTTTCATCTTAGACAGGCTGACCGCCGGCTCACCCCTCCGCCCCCGGCCCGCTGCCGGGTCAAAGCCGAGCTGAGAGCAGCTTTAACCCGGTTTAGACATTAACTGCGACCTCCAGCCCTGGTGGGAACACATGCACCGTCTCGGACTGACCAGCCAACAAGTAGTAGCCGCAGATTATGACTGTAAATTAAGACACAGCACACACACACACACACACACACACACACACACACACACACACACACGCTGACCGCATTGTGTTAAGACTCAAGATTGCAGAATTTTAGAATTTGTTATGCCAACGCAATCTGTGGGAATCGTCGTTTCTTTACGCACAAGTGAATTGTGATTACAATTTAATCATAATAATGTAATGGCTCTGAAATTAAAAGGAATTAGCCAAATAACATAACTGCAAATGATAATCCAAATTAGTTTCATACACTAATATAGGCCTACATTTAGAAATCTTAAAATGAATATAATCGAGTTAGGAAGTAGTCTTAAATTAGACGTTGAATTATTTATTTATTAGGCCTAATTTCCAACACATTGTGGACTACATTGCACAAATCATATAAGCTAGATAACTACAAATACCAAAAGCAGTAGCACATGTTATGAAGAAAAAGTCTGGACTGTCTGTATCACAGAGCCTGCTGAAGGCTGCTGAATATTATATTACTAAATACAATTGGTTACCGTTTTCTGCCATTATAATACATTAAATAAAATTGGTTGTGTAAAGTAAAATACAAATCTTTCAACCGCCAGTCTACAGAATATGTAGCTGTTTGTGTACAATCTATAAGATAAAATTATCCTGTATACTAATGTAACTGTATACTACTAGTACCAAACGTATTCTACAATCCTGAACCTTATTTAGTTAAATGTTATTTCAAAGACTAACGTCACTGTGTTTTTGCCTGTCTCGCGCTCATGGAACCAAGTCCCCCAAAATGTTCTCCATATAAACTGCTGGTGTAGAGTTTTCTTTTCGCTCCTGTTTTTATGAGGCATGGTGTGAGCAGAGATAGTCGTAAAATGTTAACATCTTAAAGTGCCATAACTCAAGCTGTGTTTACATACACACACAAACACCAATGCGAGCAGAATAAGAAATCATTTTTGCACTGCCTTCAGTCTAACGGCTGGTTACATATTGCTGAAGTTCCTCAAACTTCCAATCATCCAGCCTGCAGACATAAACAAAATCTAAAATGGGCTTAATATAGTTAAAGCTTCGTTTCAATGGCGATTAGTAACCATTCAGCCTTATTTACAATCATCTTTATTATTAGCCTTTGTTGTCCCTAAATGGGAGATCATGATGTCAAAATCCTAAACCTGATAATCCTCTACATATGGAATAAGGTTTTGCCGCAACAGAAAGTAAAGGATGTACTGCCCACTCAAGAACACACATGCTGCGGAAATTGTGCGCACACACACACACACACACACACACACACACACATACATATGCTGTTTAATGCTCAGGTCTTCCTACAAAATGTGTTAAAACACAGACCTCTGTTGACTTAAAAAAAAAAAAAAAATATATATATATATATATATATATATATATATATATATATATATATATATATATATATATATGTTTAAATATATATATATGTTTAAACAAATATATATGTTTAAACAAATAGGATCAGTTTTCTTCACTGTGAGGGCACACAGCAATATTAAACTATGATCCTGATCAGTCCTCCTTAAAAAAAAGGGAAATCTTTTTTTGTTATATTTAAATATTTTAGAACGCGTTTGAAAACGGAATGATGGACCTCAGGTGTGGATATTTAAGCATCTTAAAATAGCACTAAAATGATGTAATACCCCCGCTTCCCTGAGAGTTGTATCTTGTATTTAGTTGTTTTGATGTAGCAGCATTATTTGAAATTATCATTTGACTTTAAAAGCTCAAGATTACAAATGAATTAAAAAAAAAAACAGCATCAACAAAATATCTCATGTGAACCAATGTCCGGTCTTACCACTGAAACACGTCTTGAATTACACCCAAACGAGGCCTTGAAAGAGATCGAATTTGATGTCCGAATGTCCGAGAGAATATGAGTGCCCTTTCTGCCCAAACTATCACCTCTGGAGTGAGATAATTAGATTATATGTTGACTACAGGTGGATCTTTGGACCCCCCTCACTCACTTGGGCCTTTGGGGGGTCCCTGGACCACAGCTTTAATTCGGGGAACACCCCCCCCACACACACACACACACACACACACACACACACACACACACACACACACCTCCATCTGCCCCCTGCCCCATACAGTCATAACTTCATATCTATGCCAAATATGAAAACAAAACCCCACTTACTTGTTCTGTTCTAATCTCGCGCTAAAACACGATGTTCGTTTCTGCAAAATCCCGTCGGAGCGCATCGAAACTGATTATTGGAACCGTCTCCGTAGTTTCTCTCTGCGACACAAAGAGCATTCTGTTGATTTCGGACAAATATCGGCTACCAATCCCATCTGGCCGCCTGTCGGCTATTCTCTCTGAGTTATATTTTGGGGCTTGTCAAACCGCCGGCAATAAAACACACTTTATTACCGTCACGTGCTCAGCTTCTTTTTTTTTTCTTTTCTTTTTTGCTGCTCCCACGCGGGTTCATAAATTATTAGGCCCTGCACAGAGAGCCTCTTTATTCGATAATGGCGCTTAAAAAAAAACCCGCTTTAATCTCTGGGGTTGTGTTGTGCTATTAGAGATAAAGCAATCCTAGGTTTTGTGGTCTTTTGAACTTGCAGAGAGTAGTTTGAGTGGTTTCAATGTATTTGTTTCCTCTTTCCAATTCTATTTTTAGCCTATTTCTGAATACGGGTTCTCTTCTCTCTCTTTTTTTTTAAGATACCAAAGAAAATAATTATTCTTTGTGTTTCTGGTGTTTAAAATCGAATTATTTGCCTTCTTTGGTGTAACTGGGGCTTTTTGTTGCTATAATACTGGAAGGCAACCCATGTTCCTCGAAGAAATAATGTTGGACATTTGTGAATGGTGTAAAAATCCGTGCGTACGTATTATATTTCGTGTGCGTAAACCTTTGTTGAGACCCCCACTGCAGTCCTTTCCTCCAAAACAAGCAGACACTAAACGCTGTTTGCATTTTTCCGGATGTTCCTGGAATGCTGTTTGGAGCATTTGTTTCCTGCTTTGATTTCCGTAAATGGGGAGCAATAAAGCCATAAACTGGCTCTGTGAAAACACTCCGCGTGTCTGTGTGTGTGGCTGTGTGTCCTCAGCACCTCTGCGGCTGCTCAAGTGTCAAAACAATACATTAAACCAAAAGTTACATATAAATATCTTAAAAATAATTAGACCTACTTAATGATAAGTTTAAAATAAAAGGCACAGTAGCCTAATAATAATAATAATAATAATAATAACAATAATGCCAAACTAAATTGGAAAAGCCATCTGTCTGGAAAGTAACGCACATTTTATTAACGCTGTCTAATCATGTGCAGCGAAAAAAACATTCAAATCATTTATTATCTTTTCCAAATCGTTTTATTTTATTTTTTTATTTTGTTAGGCTATATATTTATTCGTGTCGTTTTCAGTAAATTTTAAAAAATATACCCAAAAACGTTCAGCAACCGTGGCCTGTAACACTGGATTACATTATTAATAATGCACAGGTTACGACACAGTGCACAAGATGTTCAGTGATTGAAGAAGTGCAGTGGAAAAGAACCCGTTTACTTTAATTGACAAAGTGTCAGCGCCGTTTTTAGACCACAGCCCACTTGTGTCCCTGATTTATAGCGCCTCGGCTTGGCGTCCTGCCTAATAACGCCTCCTAGCAGCTGTAGCATGAATAAAATCGCGTCCAGGCCAAGCCAAAAAATGTCCCGGGACAGCAGAGCGGATGAAGTCGCCCCCATCGAGGTGCATTCAAGGTAACTGGGAGAAGAGAATTCTCATGACCTCCGGGTTGAATGAAGCGGAGGGTGAGGGGGAGATGGTGACGTTATCGCCGAGTGTGAACACTGAATACTGATGCTGTTGGAGCAAACACAATCTGTAGCGCCATCTAGTGTTTAAAAGACGCAGCAGCAGCAGCGCCAGCTCCAGCCTGTGGGGAGCCAAGGAAGGCTGCTGCAGCAGCAGATCTAAAGACGTTTGTAGGCCTACTACTTATTAAGATTTTAGTGATGGATAAGGATGATGTAGCAGCATTAGTACGAGGAGCTTTCAGCAGGTATTCGTCTGATTGATCCATAGTTTTTGATTTAATCTGTTTCATGAAAATCTGCATTCATGATGCATGTTTTTTTGTTTTGTTTTTATAATTTATTTCATGAAGATCTGCATTCATGATGCATGTTTCCAAAAAAACAAACTGTAATCATTTTTTTTAAAGTTCATGTAGCAAATTAAGAGAAGTGTGCCGCTTTAATGGAGGTTAGTGCCTTTTGTTTCCTTTGCCAGCATGTACCACTGCTCTGTGTATCATCTCATTCTTCACTGTTGCCTCCCTCTGGTGGCTCATTATAATAATAGCACTTGTGGCAACAATTTTAAATAGGATACAAGTAAGTGGACGTCCATCAACAGTTTAACCAAAGCCACGCAAAAAAAATGGTACTATGTGACACAACATATCTCAAACAGCTACATTTGTTATAATCTTAGTGTTTAATCCAATAGAAAATGACTTGACTATATGTTAAACATGTGTCTTTTTATATGCTACAAAAGTCATTACCAATTGGAATCACTGTTGACTAAAACATTAAATAGCTTTTGGTTATTGTTTGCCCGTATCCTTTTTTTGTTACCTGCATCAACTGCTTCACTTCAGATAAACTGCTCCAGCTGCGTGAGTTCTGGAAAAAAAAAGAAGAAAGAAAAAGTGAAATGTCCGTGGACAAACATCAAAGACAAGCCGTGACAGAAAGGCCCCTTTACTGAAAATGATTATTATCAATGATCTGGTTTGTTCAGGAAAAAACAGTGAAATCAGGCTCTCAGGACAAACCTGCAAGTTGTTTTCTTCTTTGTAAATGTGCGGCTGCATATCAAGTCTTTGCACCATCCTGCAGGGACAGAGAGCGGGCATTTTTTTGTAATTTACTGACACACAAATGCATCTATCTCTATGTAGGTTTGTGTCTTTCTGTCTCTTTCTCAGGCTCTGTCTGTCTTATGTCTTTCTGTCTGTCTCTGGGTTTAATCTAATGTTTGTCTCATTCTCTGCGTCACTGTCTGCTTTTGTCTCTTTCTTTTGTTTCTTTCTCTCACACACATTGGCCCATAAACACACACACACACACACACACACACACACACACACACACACACACACACACACACTCACTCCCTGCTGCATTGCAGTAGGTTGTAAATACTGAGTGCCAGCTGAGCTTGACTGAGCAGCACCAGTGAAATACTGTCTTTGTTTCTCTCTATCTCTCACTTCCCGCCTGCTGCCCTCATGAGAAAAAAAAGAAATGTCAAATTCAAGAAAGTAGAGAAAATACTGTCTCTTTGTCTCTCTGACACTTAGGCTGCCCTCATAAAAAAGAATGTCAATGAAAGCAAAAACACAGGGGAAAGGGTTCTTTCTGTCTTGTTCTGTCCATCTGTCCGAGTACGTTTTTTATGGAGGAGGAAAGAGAAATTCAGTTTCTTTCACAGAGGCCTATGTGATTTCTTATAAAACAAGTATCAAGAAAGATAGCCAGACAAAGAGGAGATGCTAAAATGTAAAAGGAAGACATTTTCTTTCAGATTGTCTGTTTAGTCAGAGGGCAGATGATCCTTTGTGGCACCTAAAAGCCCATTTTTTAAAGCTTTTTTTGTTTGAAAAATAAAAATACTAGTTGTCCTTTTTGTTTTCCAGCTGAAGGACACACATAACGCCACTTTGTGTGATAAACAATATATCGGTGGATTCAAACACCTGCATCTATGAATATAGCCAAAAACATGTGCATGTGCATTTTACATGATATTGCTTAAGTGTGTCTTATGACCACACTGAGGATTGCTACTCAGGGCTGCACTTTCCTCGTAGCATCATCCTTAAACAGTTTGTAATCTAGATATATCCTTCTTGTATATATTTCAACACAGTGAAGTATCTGTTGGTTTGTACACAGACATATACACCCTTAACAGTATATAACATTTTCTGCATCGGGAATGGTGATTGTAACCAAATAAATACAGGATGGTGCTGTTCCCTCCTGTATTCTCTTGTATCCCTTTCCAGTAGACGTATGACTTGGCTGGAGCATTTGGAAATACAGGAACAGTTAAACAGGAGTCCTTCTATCTCTAAATATGCAATCTAGTCATATAAGTATTATGTTCACATGCATCAGATGTTCTATTGAAAAAGACATTTTGCGTGCCAGAGTGCAGACACATAGGGTCTAGTGTATAATTTGTTACTACAAATTCAGATATTGTGTAATATTTAGCAGACCATTTTAAAAGCCTGCTTATACTTATGAAAGTATATATTATGCAACATGCAATTAAAGTCTCTTGATCCATAGACATTAATAATAAGCAGCAGGAGAGCATAATTACTGTATTAGATCTCCACACCTCCACACACATGCATCTAATGGAGCAATGATTGGACATCTATTCGTTTTCACACCACAACTGTATTTTGAACGTCAAAGCTCAGTGTTGGTACCTGATGTGAGCAGCCTGCTGGACTCCATTTTCCTCTGCAGCATCCTGAGATCAACACAACAAAGTAGGAAACGAATTAAAACCTTAGAGAAAATAAAAACGACATTTCAGTCAGAAATGAATTGGGACAAGTTTGGGAGAGTAGGACAAGACAGTCGACACAGGAGAAAAAACATGCAAAATAAATCTACATACGCATCTTTTTTCCGCCTGTGAACAGCCAGGTTCTTCCTTTCGGTATTAAACGTTATTTAATATCGGATGTGTTTAGGGGCATTTGTTCGGCACGTTTTAACATTAAAACGTAACATTTAACGAATAAATTAGATAAATCTGGTTATAAATATTGCAGAAAGATACAAAATACAATGTAGAGAGAAACCGTCCATGGAGGCGCGCGGGTGCCAAGAAGCAGCTCTGGGCTACCGAGAGCGCGCGGGGTAAAGGGAGGCTGTCCCTGAGGGTACGCACTGCACGCGCACACATGACCGTTAACGGGCCAATGGCGCGCGGTGTCGGCTCGTAAAATGGTTTTATGATCTGTGTGTGTAAATCGTGCAGACAGAAAGTGGAATTTGTGGCAGCTGGAAGCTGAAGCAGCAAGAGAAAGCTGCATCTTAAAATAAACACACACACGCGTATAGGCTACATACAGAAACCCGGACTACACACACACACACACACACAAACCCTTGTGAATCCTGCCTAAACACCTCCAATCATTTTTTTTTAGGCCTCTGATGATCCAGTGTTGCAATACTGTTTGATTTTCATTTAGTGGCTACTTTGTGGACAACAACAAAAAATCATCGGAATTCAAGTCGAAATTCTAGCTGAAATGTACAAAAATAAATGTCATTTGTGCCTGATATTTAGCCTGAAAACTCTTACAATAAAGGAAATCAAAACCTTACCGCCTTAACCAATATAGCTTCATTCTGTAAATGTTATAGGCTAATCCTTTGATACAAACCGTTATTAATGCTCTGTTTTTTTTAAGTTTTTCTTTGACATGTTACCTCTGGCATAGCTAATAAACAGCATACATTACTCTCACCTCTCCTGCTTTCTGCTTCATCATCTGTACGAAAGAGGTCAGAAATTCCTCCATTTTTTCCTCAACAGGGTGAAAGAATATCCCCTTACATATCTACACTACATTCTTTCTGCAAGACACAGGGAGATGGCTGCCATAACAGAAACTGCTGCAGTATGACAGTTCACGGTCTTAATCCTTTTCAGTTAACTGTTGGCAGACCTAAACCCTTGAGTGCATTTTAATGGCCACAAGCCTACCAGCCACTTAAATGAAGTTAGTTATCAGAGTAGAAAATCTAAACCAACGCACAATCCTAATCAACATCAAAACATTGATTTAGTCATTATGTTCCAAATGGTATTTTGCTCAATCTTCTAGAAATGAAAGTAGCTGCCATAAAACACTGGCTTCTCCCTCATCTCCATTTTCATGATGATGGCAGCCATCTTATGTTAGGTAGTTAAACTCGGCCTACCACAATCCACCTGTGCACGTCGACCATTTTAGTTTAAGGTATAGGCTATCTTATAAGAAAAGGCTACAAAAAGGGAGACAAAATAATAACAGAAAACATCCATTAATTAAATTAAATTAATTAAAAATGCATGTTTTCTCTCCCCTGAAGCTGCCACATGCAGGACATTTAGCACCTTGTCCCGAAGAAACACACATTTGACCGTTTGAATACGACTATCTAAAACTACAGTAACGCTACATGGCTGGTCATAACAGAAGCTGGCTTTTTTTTACACTGTTGCTGCAGGTTAAACTCTGGGAATTCTTTGATATTTAAGGATTACATGCATAAGACCAAATCTGGTCTTGGTGGTGGTAATATATCTTCTTTTGTTTTTGTTTAGGTCTTTGATTTATGATTTGTCTTTTTATAGCCTCTGAGAACACGAGCAGAAAGATGTATTGGCAACATTTTAATGCCAACATTAATTTGAAAACTCAGTAATTTATATCAAAGCCAATCGGTGCTGAAACAGAGTGGGCTTTTTAAATGGCAAGAATACTCATGCGTTGTGGTTGTATTGTGCTGCTGTTTTACAATACTCGGTCATTATGTTCCTGCTTTTCTAATTTGGTTATGAGATATTTGCAATTTCCCTTTTCTCAGCTTCAAGTAAATAAATGAAATGGGTCATTTTGAAATACTATGAGAGAAGAAGTTATTTTCTGTCCAGTTTTGCAAGGTACAGTACATGTCAACCCGTCATATGTTGATTGTGTCAGTGTGCTGGTTAAGGTGACTGCAGAGAACGTTTTATTGTGAAGAGGAAACAGAAGATGGAAGTATAGAATCACCCCTCTGATTGCAGTAATGTTCCCAGATGCCGGCGTCTAAATGATTATATATGTAACTACTGTGAATTTGTTTCTTATTGTAACTGTATCGTCTACAATGAAATAGGATCACAATGAGAAACGCCTCATATACCACACAAGTTGTAATTTATAATTTAATATCACTGAAGGACGCTTTACCCTTTTTGTATTATCCCATATGTCCAAATTAGATCATTTTCTTTATTTAATGATTTTATAAAAAATAAAAATTAAAAAAATCTTCAGACATCTTGAAGATATTTTGGTCTATTTCCTGAAAAGTTCAAGCTTTTAACACAGCAGCATCTGAGAGTTAGCCGTGATATGTTTATTCTTAATCTGCAAGTAGCCTACAGCCGGAAAATAGGTTAGTTACATGTCATGGATTATTAATACTAAATGCCTTTAATTAAGTTGACTTCGGGTCACATTGACCCGTTTTAAATTTTTGTTTTATATCACAAAATATGGGACGTAGAAATAAGCGCTGAAAATGTGTAGAAGAAAAAATTAACAATTTAAAACGTTGGAAAAGGCAACAAAAAAAACGTCGAAAAAAAAGTTGACGGGAAGACAACACAAGGGTTAAAAGCTTCAGTACACAGGATGGATTAGAGTCACTCATATGTCTGATACTGGAAGCTGAAAAGTCAGGTTCTACTGAGATTTGAACTCAGATCGCTGGATTCAGAGTCCAGAGTGCTAACCATTACACCATAGAACCGCTGTGGTGGTTACAGCAGCTCAGACAGGACAACAGCTCCACCCAGCGGACAGAGACAGCCACTACACATAGTGTTTCTCTGATTATGTGAGTCTTTAAAAACCACTTAATCAGTGGTGTAGTCTAATGTATTGTAGTGGGTATACTGTACTGTATATTGGCCACAATCTGCTTTTGCATATCATAGTAGGGGGTCAGGGGTGTCCTCCCCCAGGGAAGTTTTGAGCATCAACGACTATTCGGATATACTTTTATGCACCAATTTACCTTTATTTAGCCTATGTGAAGAAGAAAAACACAGATTCAAAATATATCAAAAATATAATGGAAAGTGTGTTGTTGTTGTGGGTCATTGGACATTTTTAGGTGGGTATATGGAAATCCTGGAGCTTTCTTAGTATACTGTGTATACCTGCGTATCACGTAGACTACACCATTGGTCTTAATCCTAAATCATTTTAAGACAACAATTAAGCAAGGTTCAGTTTATTAGGGAAAGAAATGATTGTCATCTTGTCACTTATTGTTGTCTCCCTTCGAAACGACGTTTGTATCGTCACAGATAGACAAAGTACAATAGGCTAGTATTTATAGGCTGCATAGTAGGTTACATCTCCCTCCTAAGAATACAGCTGCTGGTAACCTATGCAGATACTAAACCATAGCTACTGCAGGAATCCATTTTCTAAATGATCATTTTTCATGCAGCCTAACTCACTTAAGTTATTAGTCTAACACTAGGTTACTGTGCCATTGTGAATTCATTTCATGTTATTGCAGACATTGTTTTTTTTTTTCACAAGGAGAGTGCCTTGGACCTTCTGTTGTTTTTAATCTCTATTGCAGACATCGTATTGGGAATCGGGAGCAATAATTTGAACATTACTTGCCGTCCTATTTCATTTCTGCACCATAAGTATTCCCTGTAGTTGACTTAATGCGGGTGTTCTTTCTTTTTATTTCATGGCACCGTTTAGTTAAGTCCTACATTAATAGGAAATTCTAAACTCTTTTGTGAATAATTTACCTTTTTTTGCCTTTATTGTATAATCATTTTCTGCATATTGCAGTGTGTTTGGCGTGATATTGTGTAGTTTTATAAAAAAAAAATGTATTTTGTTATTATGGAATGTTAACAGAAATTTGAAGGCGTTCATTTGCAAAAACAGGTAAAGGCCATTCTTAAAATGGATAAACCAAAACCTGGAGCGCAAAAACATGATGTAGGAAAATAAATCAATATGGAGATATCTGTATGTTTGTTTTTGTTTTTACAAATTAGCCCATATTTGTATTTTCAAGCTTTCTTGTTTGCAGCTTTCATCTAGTTTATCCTTAATAGTTTCGGATATCAGCGCGCAATCGACATACAACTCACACACTTTGTGCGTAAAAAGCACTGCCATTTTAAGTTAGAAAATGAGACGAGAAGGTCATTTTCTGCCACTTCTTTTTCACTGCAAGAAAATGTAAATGTAATTCAAATCCTGTTATGCATTAAGTCTAGATAGCAAAAAGTGGTGTTTACGATTTGTGGCGTTAAAGCTGTTGGCCATTGAAGTGTTAGATTATCCTAAAATCATACCAGTAATCCGGGTTTTTCTTTAACTAAAAGGGCTACAGTTAGAGTTCGAGATCTTCGATACAACTAGTCTGAAGTCGTACCAAGAAATACCCACCGCCTTTGTTTTCCGTTTTAATTCCCTGTATAATAAAATACCCTGGGTGTTGTGCTCCTGCGGTCTGTAGAAATGTGATTGAAGCTGTCTGGTCTCATCTGCAGACAATGACTTTAACATTAGAAGGACAGTTGAGGCTCCAAGGCAGGAAAGGGTATCCCAATAAAACCATATATAGTCACGATGACTGTCTGGCCTAAATTACTTTATGGTGCCTCTCTCTCTCTGTCTCTGTGTCTTGAGTTGGGGGGGAAAGTCACGTTTATTCTCCAAATGCATGCTGTTGGTTTATGACCCTGCAGTAGGATGAGCTGAGGACTTTATATGGCCGCAATAAATGAGGGAAGGTACGAGGCGCTGCACTGACTTTGACAAAACAAGGAGGCAGAAATGTCTCTCTGTGGACTGAAACTCCCACTGCATCTACCTGGGAGCAGTGAAACACCTTGACGTTGGAATAATATAATAATAGTTTAAAAAATATATAATAAATCGTATTATTGCTCTATCATCCGGTGTAACGTCAAACAGAGATCCCAGTGTTTTTCTCGTGTGGGATCATACCATAATAATAGGACAATACGAAGAGAACAGGACTAATTTTAGTAATAATTAGTGCATTTAGTGTTTGTGTGTGTTTCTTTATTTCATACAAACATATTTACATTATAAAAAAACATCCAACTGTGACTTTATTTTACCTATAATAATCCAGGCTGTTCTCATGAACCATTCGTGCATATATGTCTAGCTATGCAAAGTAATTCGTATGTATTTATTACTGTATGTCCCCAGGCTGGTCTCACGGAATTAATCTCACCAAACGTCGTAGTAATAGCATTTTTTTTGTGTGTGTGTGTCTCTCTACTTCATACAAACATATAAACATGTAATACAAGAATTATAAATTACAATACAACTGTAATTTTAATAATCCAACCAAACGATCGGCTACTGAAAAATAACATAATAG